>NC_137225.1:10761073-10838573 GCF_949987685.1 Ammodytes marinus | reverse complement strand
TTTTTTTTTTAAAGAGTGTTAAAACCAGTTTAACGTGACGAAAATCATCATTAGTGTATAAAAAATAACTAATTTGTTCTTTTGTTGCATAGACGCTTAGTGACACTGCCTTATTTTGACCATGACTGTCATACAGGGGTTGATGATTTATTTGACTTTGTTCAGGACACTCGCTGTAATTTGCAAATGTTATTTTATATTCCTCTTTATTTTCTTCTGATATTCTAACCAATGTAAATACATAGAAACTAATCATCATCACCTAAACCAAGGCCATTCAAAGTCTCCATCTCTTTTGCTCCTTTGCCCCCCCCCCCCCCCCCCCCCTCCCCTGCAGATTTTACATCACCACATAGCCTCTGTGGAGAAGCTCTCCCTGACCACCACAGGTTGTCCTCTGGTCATCCAGTGTCGCAACTTCCGGCTGGTCCATTTCGTGGTGCAGAGAGAAAGAGACTGCCATGACATTTACAGCTCGCTGCTGCGTCTCCTGCGGCCCGGTGGGTTTTAGTCTGACTGTGCGATTGTCCATCCCATTCACATGTATACGTCTGTTTTTACTCCTTTTCTTTGCTATACATTAAGGTCGTTCACATACAAATGGTACCCGCCGCAGGGTCTTAAAAGCATTAAAAAAGCGTTTAATTTAATCTTCTAAAAATAAGGCCTTAAAAGTATTGAATGTCACTGCAGAGAGGGGTCGTTATGTGACAATTAGGCCCTTTTTGATTTTGTTATACAGTATCCAGAGTATACACATATATAGCCTACTTCACAAAGCTGATGTTACAGTATATCAATGTGAGTATATTAATGTGAGTTTATAATAAATGTTCTTTATTGAAAGTACCTTAAAGTGCGACAGAATTTCCGCTATATCCTTCCTACTTTTGCCAGTATGGCCTTGACGTTGGCATTATATTACATTTTAAGGGGGGTGCTCGTGGTGTAGTGGTTAGAGCGCACCCCCCTCCCCCCCCATAGAGGTTCAGTCCTATGAGGCAGCAGACCGCGGGATCGAATCCGGCTATGGGTCATTCTCTGCATGTCATTCCCCTCTCTGCCCCATTTCATCGCTGTGTCTGGAATAAAATTAAAATCAAATCAAAAATCTCTCCAAAGCTATCCAATAAAGCATAAAATGACCAAAAAATTATCGTAAAAAAATAAATAAAAGGTATTCAGTAGGTTTTCATATACAAAAGGTTGTATGTTTAACTTTGAGATCCCTGGGGGTACACTGCGATACATATGTAACACACACATTGCTTTCATATTAGTCTGTGTTTTGTGAAGGCTCTTACTCTTGTGTCCTTTTTTTCCATTTGTGCAGTATCCTACGAGGAGCTCTACGCGTTCTCCTACAACCCCAAACAGAATGACCAGCAGAGGGAGGAAGGATGGCAGATCATTGACCTGGGGGCGGAGTATGAGAGGATGGGCGTGCCCTGTGACCAATGGCAGGTCACCAATGTCAACAGAGAATACAAGGTAAATAGTGTTGGGCGGGCCGTATCTTATTCTGTAAACTATAAAATGTTCTCTCAGCGAAAAAACACTATGCCCAGTTAAAGCAGGACTTGCTGACTGTTGAACCTTGACACCGTTGTCTGTGTTCCATAAATACCATCCCACTGCGCTATACTATAGGACAAAAAGTTACAGGCTGTGTAGGTAGCTTGCTTACTGTCACATGACTACTTTGCAAAAAAAGGTCATGTAGCTATATGATATGGTTGTATTTTTTGACATGTAGTATTTCTTTATGTTTTGTGTGAACATTGTCCTGGCCTGCCTGCTCAAAAGTGGGCTAGCTTTGTTTGTATTTCAGTAAATCAGTTAATAAGGAATTGGTGGAGGTACCAATGTTTACATTACCACACATTAATAGCAAAACATATGCACATCCAGAAGAGGGAGCTAGAGTTTCACTGTTTTCTCCAACGTCAAATACTAGCTTCTACTGTAGTATGAATGAATGAAAATTGAAACCATCTGTAAAGTATTAAGAGTGGATATTAATATTATAAACCCTATATATATATATATATATATATATATATATATATATATATATATATATATATATATATATTATATCCTGTTACTGTTATCTACCCAGTGTGTTAACATACAAATTAGTTGTTAAGGGGTCAGAATCATCTGTTATTTTGAATGTAGTTATCAGCTCCATGCTTGACGGTTCATAGTGATTACCAGTCATACTGATGCTGTCTGCCTATGTCTTTTGTGTCCAACTGTGTGTGTGTGTGTGTGTGTGTGTGTGTGTGTGTGCTTTGTGATTGTTTTTTTCCAGGTGTGCGAGACATATCCGCGGGACCTGTATGTTCCCATCACAGCCAGTAAGCCTATCATTGTGGGGAGCTCCAAGTTCAGAAGCAAAGGACGTTTTCCTGTACTCACATACTTCTACCAAGAAAAGAAGGTAGTGTTCTAAACCGTAATACCATAGGAAACACCTAACAGTACTCTTTTTTATTTTGTATGTATGTTGCTAGTAGTGTGTGAAATGAAAGATATCACCATGGAAAAGTAACAAAGACTAGGCTACTAAGGTTTACTTTATAAATTATAAACTAAAAGTAGCATTCCTATCGTTTGCTGCAATGTACAATGTACTCATGGAAGCTGTAGTAGTAGTTACATTTAAGTGAGCCGTAAAGGGAAGAATTGAAAGGTGTAATGTGGATGTCAAATGTTCATGATATAGTAACAGTACTATGTGTTTCCCCTGACAGGCGGCAGTGTGTCGGTGCAGTCAGCCCCTCTCTGGGTTCAGTGCGCGCTGCTTAGAGGATGAGAGCATGCTGCAGGCCATCAGCAAGGCCAATCACAACAGCCGATTCGTCTACGTCATGGACACTAGGCCGAAGGTAACAGCCGAGTTGCATAAAATTATTAAATGAAATGCTTCAAATGCGCTGTATGTATAATGGGTTGTTTTCCGTCCCGCAGCTGAATGCGCTGGCAAATCGAGCTGCAGGTAAAGGATACGAGAACGAGGACAACTACTCCAACATTCGCTTCCAGTTTGTGGGCATCGAGAACATCCACGTGATGCGGGGCAGCCTGCAGAAACTGCTTGAAGGTTAATTGCACAGGCACACATGCAAAAACGTCATTGCATTTTATTTTTATTTTCTTCTGATTTAAGTGGCTACAAGGAACTTTCAGTTTGTGTCCATTTTAGCACCCCATTTGGACAAAAGCGGTAGTGTTTTAACTACGCCAGCTGTTGTTCCTGGGTGAGCGTAGCCGGACAAAGGCACTAAGAAAAACTATATAAAAATAGCGTTCTTTGCACCGATGGATTTGTTTGCTGTTACATGTAATTTATGATCAGAGGAAAAATGAGACACAATAGACAGTTATAGTTCCCCCCCTGTAGCTACTTGATACAGGCAACAGTGCAAGCAGTCATTGATCAGTTCATTAAAAACTTATTTCTGTATGTGAATGTGTTTTTCCCCAGTGATTGGGTCTAAGTCTCTTTCGATGAGCGACTACCTGGTTGGCGTGGAGAACTGCGGCTGGCTGCGGCATATCAAGGCTGTAGTAGATGCAGCCATCTTTCTCGCCAAGGTACACATTTGTCTTACTCCTAGTGTTTCTGTTCCTCTTTAAACTGTTTCAATTCAGAGGGTACTATCTGGCCTATTGTGGCGTTTTACATTTATTAATGGCATAATAATATACTGTCTGTCTTGACTGCTGAGCCCAGGCGGTGACCGTGGAAGGAGCCAGTGTGCTGGTCCATTGTTCTGACGGATGGGACAGAACGGCTCAGGTCTGCGCCCTGGGGGAGCTGCTTATGGACCCTTACTACCGCACCATCAAGGGCTTCATGGTAACACACACACACACACACACACACACACACACACACACACACACACACACACACACACACACACACACACACACACACACACACACACACACACACACACACACACACACACACACACACACAACAAACAGAGAACTTAAGGGCTGATAAGAATATGTACTTCCTTTTCTGCTTAATGTTTGTCGGTCTTAATTACAATGTGCTTTTCCCCTCTCATTTGTCTTAAAGGTACTGATAGAGAAAGACTGGATCTCCTTTGGCCACAAGTTTGCAGACAGGTGAGCTGTCAACAGGATCATTCAGGCCTTTAGATTTTCTCAATGTTCTGTTTATTTGTTGCACAAAGACAAGTACATCTAGGAACTGCTGCTGAGTTTTTCTTTAGAAAGAAAACTTATGCTATATGAGGGGACTCTAGCAGGACCTCATAATTAAATTGGCCAAATTCCTTAGCTATTTATATTGTATGTTAATAAAACTATATTAATTCACGTATTTGTTTCTTAACCCATTGATGACTATGGCAATCTAGGATGCATGTCCTTAATGCCTGAGGGTTTTCTGAAAAAATAGTACGAATTGTCAAGTCTACCAAAACCTTAATATCTAAGCCTGTGTAGCACATAGAAACATGAAATAAAATACATTTAAAAGTTAAGGTTCACATGTTTTATTTAAACATGCTCCCTTAGCGCTTACAAACCAACAAATATTTCTAAAAATCGTCAAAATTAGATGAATTAAAAAATTATTAAATATTGTTAATAAATAGATGCAATGTGTTGTGTGATTTTCGTCAGTAGTCTATAGTAGACCTTGATTCTGCGCACCAAACGCCACTAACTGTTCTGTCGCCAACATAGCTGGCGTATTTTTTTTATTATTATTTTAATTTTTAATTTTTTTGATTGACATGATTTTCGGCAAACCACACAACTTTTGGGTGGTCACGTGGTCTTAAAAAAATCAACAAAACCCACCTCATGTGTATTTGAACCAATGACAGTGCATTCAATGCTGGGAATGCCATGAAAATTAGATAAAGTAATAATGCTGCACGATGCAGCATCAGGCAGGAGAGCCAATGTGGCATCGCGCAGCAGCCGTCATCAATGGGTTAAGAGGAAGATGAGGATGCAAATATGCTTGAGGAGTCAGATGAAAAAGTTCAATGGTATTTTAATGAAAAAATGATGTTCAGCAAGGTACAGCTTATGCAGGATCAGGCAGACAAAAAAAAAAAAAAAAAAGTGAACTGTCTCGGACATTACAATAATATTTATCAACATCAGATATTCTTTTCATTGGTTTATTTAGTCACATGTTTATCAGAAATCTTCCAATCGTCTTTCGTCTTCTTCCGGATTGTTGATTCTGCACTATGGGAGAAAAACGCCTACGTGCCAATGTCCTTGGTGCAATAATGTCTTATGGTTTGGTCAGTCTCATAATCTGCAGGTGTGAGTTTTACAGAGGCCCATTGTTGGAAACGGATACATGGTTAGCCTCTAGCGTTATCATATCGAAATTTATCAAGGGGCTTTTTGTTGTAAACTTATCCCTCACTCCCTTCCTTTCCCACGAGCTGGAGTGAGAGAATATTGAGAGAAGTTTAGTCACAAGTTAAGAATATATCGATTATTCTATTTGATTATACATGAGTAAATGCAAATTAATGAGGGGGGTATATAATCATCATTAATTAGAAATTAAAATCCTGACAAATTCCCTCTTCAAATACGTTTCTAACGTATTTATAACTAGGAAAAATATATTTTTTGGGACAAGGAGCTCTATAAGCTCAGTCTACCTGTTAATCATCTACTTAATATTGGGTAAATACTAAAAATCAGACCCTCAATTCATTCTAATTAGACAACAAAAGTAATAATCAACATACACATTAATGAAAGGGAAAATAAGTGATACATAGGAAAACTTAGACGCAGTCATACATTTATCAGAGAAAAAACAAGACTAAACAGTTTAATTAAACAATTCAACATTCATTATCAGTGGCATTAGACAATCTAATCATAGTACCTATAGTTGGTCTAAAAAAACAGATTACACAATTCAAACTAGGCATTAATCATTTTGTACTTTATCAGTTTTATCCAGGTATAATTTGCTTACAAAAATCATGAAAAGGCTACAAGTCTATCGTGGTTGTTAACAGTGACTAATTCCCATCTGGAAGTAAAAGGGAAAACACATGATTAGATAATACATTGATTTTCAAATGATTAACACAATAACACCTGGAATCCTTCTCAAATACAAAGGGTTAACATTTCTAGATTCACATACTAAGGGTGAATTAACTTTACTAATTTCAAAAACCCATATCAACGGGTCATTGGCTCTGAGAGAACAGTCAGGGCATACATTTGCTTTAAGATTGGGGCCTTATCAAAACAGGGCAGTACACATAATTAGTGAACATTTCTTAACAACATTTTTTTTTTTTTTTTTTTTTTTTTTGTGATGGCTTTTTTTCTTCGTAGACAATTAGTTTTATCTTATCCTTTTAGAGCCAATACTTGGTTGCAATTTTTAAATCAAACCTCTTTCAAGGGAGAGGTCGTGGAGATGAGGTGCACAATGTGAGTGGTGTAAATAGCTACAGACTTACATAATTTACTTATAAGTACGTTCAATTTACTGCGTACCTTTTTCACCACAGGGTTCAAGCTCACCTTCTCTGAGAATGTGAACTTTGAACCGCACACACTCTCCTACTTGGAGCCTTGCTAGGAGTTGACCCTGGCCCAGCCTGCAGCTGCACCTGGTCAACACAAAACTTGAGACAAACAATTAGGACAGACAGACAGACATACAGACAATTAACATATAGTTAGTTAATTTGCCAGACATCAGAAGAAGGTTCGCGACCTCCCTCCTCTCATGTCCTAGGCTAGCAGCAATTCATGTGTTGTGAAGTGGTGTGAGTCTATGTGTATGTGTGTGCTTGTCGCTCTTGGAGAGGTTGTCATTGATATGTCGGTTAGCTTACATAACCTATTTAATTTTAACTTATATACTTTCCCTCTTTTTACACCAGGCAGACAAAAAAAAAAAAAAAAAAGTGAACTGTCTCGGACATTACAATAATATTTATCAACATCAGATATTCTTTTCATTGGTTTATTTAGTCACATGTTTATCAGAAATCTTCCAATCGTCTTTCGTCTTCTTCCGGATTGTTGATTCTGCACTATGGGAGAAAAACGCCTACGTGCCAATGTCCTTGGTGCAATAATGTCTTCTGGTTTGGTCAGTCTCATAATCTGCAGGTGTGAGTTTTACAGAGGCCCATTGTTGGAAACGGATACATCGTTAGCCTCTAGCGTTATCATATCGAAATTTATCAAGGGGCTTTTTGTTGCAAACTTATCCCTCACTCCCTTCCTTTCCCACGAGCTGGAGTGAGAGAATATTGAGAGAAGTTTAGTCACAAGTTAAGAATATATCGATTATTCTATTTGATTATACATGAGTAAATGCAAATTAATGAGGGGGGTATATAATCATCATTAATTAGAAATTAAAATCCTGACAATGTACCATTTATAGTGCTTAGTTAGTTCCTTAATTGTATGTGTGAATTGTGTACCCCTAGATGTGACCAATTGGACGGGGATCCGAAGGAGGTGTCTCCTATCTTCACTCAGTTCCTGGAGTGTGTCTGGCAGCTGTCGGAGCAGTTCCCTCAGGTGTGTGGGATTGTATTACACACACACACACACACACACACACACACACACACACACACACACACACACACACACACACACACACACACACACACACACACACACACACACACACACACACACACACACTGTGAGCCATAGTGACAGTGCTGTGTGATTGTATAGTATTTACTCAATACTGAGAACCCTTCCTCTAGGCGTTTGAGTTCAGCGAGTGGTTCCTGCTGCAGATCCATGAACACGTCCACTCCTGCCAATACGGGAACTTCCTCGGCAACAATCAGAGACAGAGGGAGGAGTTGCAGTGAGTCCCACATGCACGCATAAACACGCACACACGCACACACACACACACACACACACACCCTTTTAAGTAAAGTCGTTGTTTTCTGTGTCACATTTCACATTATTTGAGTGGTTGTACCTGTGAGTGTAGGTGTACCACCTCTAAAAAACCTGGATGTGGGGAGTGGTTAAAAATGCCCTTATTCTGGACATTTACACACGCACACTTTTAGAACATAAAACCTAAGGTAATTAATTAACAAATGATCATTTGTCAGTTGCTGTTGATGTTTCCTCATGCTGTGTCATCCTAACGTAAACACATTTTGTTGAGCATTGAAAATCACACAGGGCTGACAGACGCACGCATCTATCCACATAACACTCCCCAGCCACATAAGGGGAGATTTGGAAGTCAATAAAACTAAGCTTTTGAAGAACTAAACAGCCCTACTGTGTTAAAGGCATGTTATATTTTTCTCCAACTGCTGTTTTGTGTACTAGGCTGAGGGAGCGGACTCACTCACTGTGGGCATTCCTAATGAGTGAAAAGCAGAACTACTTGAACCCGTTCTACAGCCCGGCGTACTGCGAAGCACACCCCGTGCTGGAGCCTTCCACTCTACCCTACAACTTCAAGTCAGTCCAGCCTTCCCCTCTTCCCTGCTTCTGACACAGTAAAAAAGGTGAAACAATGAATTACATCATAATGTAAGAAAATCTCATCTTTGTTTTGTTGTGCGCCCTCGTGTCTCCAAGGTTCTGGAGGAACATGTACCACCAGTTTGATCGGTCGATGCACCCGCGTCAGTCCATCCTCAAAACCATCCTGACTCTGAGAGAGAACAGCCGCAAAGAGGAGGGCACACTGCAAGCACTGGAGAGTGTGAGTCCACACACCCACTCTAATTATCTCTATGTTGAAGTCAGGAAATCAGATTAAGTCCCTAAGTGGGATGGACAAAATAATAGAAACCCATTTCAACACCACAAACCAAGTCCTCCAAAATGACGCATACAGTTGAAGCAACAGCTGAACATTATAACCTTCATGGAGGTATGATTTATGTTGTTCATGTCATACATTTCTTTCATATATTCAGTAGTGTGCTCTTTAACTGTTTAAAATCAAACACTATTTTTGTGTCAGTCAAAAGCATACATGGTTAATCTAATTTTCCTGAGAACATGAGTTAATGATCTTGTGTTGAGGACAAAGTTTCAAAATTGCTGTTTTAAAATGATATTTCAAAATGTGATAATCATCATTACAGAATAAAAATGATCAAAAGGTGAATGGGTAATGGATGCCTTAAAGTTGGAGGCAGCGAATCTGGAGAACACTTGTCCAGACTGTGTGTGCACTAAAATTAAATTCAGTGTCAATACACAGCCAAGGCTCTGTTAACGGGTATGTTGCTATGGTGGGCCCCCTTTTTTCAACATACCAGTTTACAGAGCCTCGGCTGTGTATAAACACTTGATATTGTTTGCAGCGCGCACACACAGTACTGACATAGCAGCGGAATCATGAGGAGATATTCACTTTATTTTGACCAAAAGGGATTTTGACGACAAGCATCCTCCTGGGGGCGCCCTTAGCTCAGTTGGTAGGGCGTCCCCCCCATGGGTTCGATTCCAGCCCGCGGACATTCTCTGCATGTCACTCCCCTCTCTGCCCCATTTCAACTCTGTCTCTACACTATCAATAAAGCATAAAAAAATAAATGCCAACAAGCATCCTCCTCCGGACCCCACCTTTTTTAACATGGCACCTCTCGGGAGTACAGGTGAAACTCGAAAAATTAGAATATCGTGCAAAAGTTCATTTATTTCAGTAATTCAACTTAAAAGGTGAAACTGATATATTATATAGACTCATTACATTCAAAGTGAGATATCTCAAGCCTTTATTTGTTATAATTGTGATTATTATGGCTTACAGTTCATAAAAAACCCAAATTCAAAATCTCAGAAAATTAGAAAATTACATAAAATCAATAAAAAAAGGTTTTTAAATACAGAAATGTCGGCCCTCTAGAAAGTATAATCATGCATATGTACTAAGTACTTGGTTTGGGCCCCTTTTGCATACATTCTTGCCTCAATGCGGCGTGGCATGGATGCTATCAGCCTGTGGCACTGCTGAGGTGTTATGGAAGCCCAGGTTGCATTGATAGTGGCCTTCAGCTCGTCTGTCTTGTTGGGTCGGGTGTGTCTCATCTGCCTCTTGACAGTACTCCATAGTTTCTCTATGCCACCTGCCCACAGTACCATAAACCACTAGTAACTGGGTGACTGACATTGGTATTACTGTGCTTGATTGGCCATACAACTCTCCTGACCTGAACTCCATAGAGAAACTATGGGCTAATGTCAAGAGGCAGATGAGACACACCAGACCCAACAATACAGAGGAGCTGAAGGCCACTATCAAAGCAACCTGGGCTTCCATAACACCTCAGCAGTGCCACAGACTGATAGCATCCATGCCACGCCGCATTGAGGCAAGAATGTATGCAAAAGTAGCCCAAACCAAGTACTTAGTACATATGCATGATTATACTTTCTAGAGGGCCGACATTTCTGTATTTAAAAACCTTTTTTTATTGATTTTATGTAATATTCAAATTTTCTGAGATTTTGAATTTGGGGTTTTTATGAACTGTAAGCCATAATAATCACAATTATAACAAATAAAGGCTTGAGATATCTCACTTTGAATGTAATGAGTCTATATAATATATCAGTTTCATCTTTAAAGTTGAATTACTGAAATAAATGAACTTTTGCACAATATTCTCATTTTTCGAGATTCACCTGTAAATCTATGTAACTCAGATCATGTATTGTCCCTTATCCTCTCCATTCATCCATTCAGAGGCTCCGGCAGCTGGGCGTGACCCCCATCATCACCACCACCACTGCCCCCCCTGCTGCAGCACCTCCTCCCACTAGAGACCAGCGCTCCCAGGCCCTCCCTCCACGGCCAGACTCACTCATTCTGGGGGCGCCCTTCAACCACAAGGAAGAGCAGAGGCAGGAAGAGGAAGACGGGCAGGAGGAAGTGGGCGAGGAAGCCACCGAGAGCCCAGACACAGAGCGCACAGTGGAGGGCAGCAGCAGCAGCAGCAGCAGCGGAGGCACCGACAGCCGGAAACAGAGCTACGGAGAGCTGCAAGGGACACACAACAAGGAGTTGGCCAAGGAAGAGCCAGCCGTTGTCAGTCTAGAGTTTGGAGTGGCACGCATGACCTGCTGAGACCCAAACAGAAAAAAAAGAGGGATTGTAGGATACTGAGTGTGGATCGGGGCTTACTGAACGTGTGTGTGTGTGTGTATGTGTGCGTGTGTGTGTGTGTGTGTGTGTGTGTGTGTATGTATCAGGGAAGATGTCGTTCTGTATGTGATTACTTGCCGATTACGCAAAGGTCCTGAGTTGGGGGCCGATTGGATGGAGTTGTATGTCTGTATAGTCTAAATCTCAATGGAAAGCCTCATTATTATGTCACATACTGCACCTATAAGAAAAAAAGGCTTGTTTTTTTTATGAATGTTAAAAAGCACTATAAAGAATTAATGAATAGAATAAGAGAATAAATAATGAAAAAAAAATAGTGAGTCAAGTTTGTTCCATTTTACTTTTCATGTCAAGTATTTATTTTAATCATGTGGCCATGAAATTCTAAACATGTTTCTCAATATGTTAACAAACAGCAAATCACGTTGTTTGGCAGCAGACATATATAATCTCATCCTTGGGGCTCGCTTCCAGCCTAATTTGAATGTTGTGTGTTTTGGCGTGAGCTGATTTTGCTCCAAATGGAAGAAAAAAAAATCATCAAAATTCCTCATCATTAATGGATAATCTAGTACTGAAAATGCCGCTTAACTGAGGGTTTGGCTGCATCTGAACACAGTTTGGATGGGTGTTTTACGTCGTCACTGGTCATTTCACTATTTTACTGTGACAGCAACGGTCAAATGGGCTTTGATGTTCAGCCAGTGAAGAGGTTCAGCTGTCACCCTCATTGATCAGCTTAATCCTATGCTACATCTCGCATTGAACTGATCATCTGATTTACTAACGCGCATTGATCCCAAATCTATGTCTGCCATGTCAGTGATTTATTGTGTTTGACAGTTGCACGTGATCAGAGGGTGTACTGTTTCACACACAAACACACACACACACACACACACACACAAACTGGAATAAATTGTAATGTACACGGGGAAAATGTATCTGTAATAACATTTTACAAATGTGATGCAAATCATGAATCCCTAAATTCTTAACGTTTGAGTTACAAAAACTACAGCAGTGCAGTAACATGGGTCTGTGCTGCTTGGCATTAGCTACTGGATATTAATGGATTATTTCAGGGGCTAATCCTAAATGGTACTTTTCATGCATTACACAGAATCTGCAGGAAATATTATTTGGAGTTGTCACATGTTAGAGGAGGGCTTTTTTTTTTTAATACACCCTTGTTTGAACAAGGCTTACTTGCCCTGAGAATATAGTATGGGTATTAAGGCCAGAGGTTAACATTTATTTTTTGAACCAGACTCTTGTGTTTTGGTTCACATTTGAATTTAAAAACCTGATAATTCTGCTCTCATGCAGACTTAAACAGACTGAACGTGTTTTAACTTTGCTTCATATCAGAGCCCAGGAGGGATTTGATCCCCTTTGGATTATCTGTACGAGCAAACATCGTCCTCTATCACGATGATGCAGAAAGACGAGTTATTAAAAACCTGAAGGATGTCCTTGTGTACATAGTGTGTGTGTGTGTGTGTCCCTCTGTGGAGTCAGGATATTTGCATACTGTATATGTCAATGGTTCAGTGCTTTTTCATTGCACTCAATATTTTCTATGCCAGTTCATTGTGCCGTGTTTTCATTCGGCCTGTGTGCTTCTAAATACTTTATAGAATTTGTGCAACTGCAAGCAGCATCGAGCACTGAACTAGTTCCTTCTTAAACAACGCTCTTTTCACCGTCCTCACATACTGTGGGGATAAATGGAGTTTTGTGCACACACACACACACACGAAAATGTTAACATACACAAACAGAGGAGTCAGACAAATGGACCATTGGCCTCAGACAAATAAGTGTCTATGAGCAGCTACAAGTCTACTTAGGAATAAAGATAGACTGGCAGTGCAGTGTGACGTGTGTGACTTACATACATTTCTTTAAATCCGAGAAAAGAAAAAGACACAAATTGGTGCATTACACATGAGTAGGGAATAGGAAGAAGAGGGCTTTTAGCATCACAAATGTTTCTCACAAGGTTTTTCTAACTTACCATTTAGATTTAGTTGTTTATATGCACTTGGTTGATGAATGCATCATGCAAAATACGCTTTAGTATGCCTTTTTTCCCTCTAAATCAAAGTAAAATCTTACTGTGTTGACTTAACTTAATATAGATGCTTTAAGCTGTTTTTAATTGTGTACGGTATTAAAAAGTCCATTCAAATTGCAACAACATGAATTACTTTCCTCAGGGCGTTGTACCTTTTTTTTAAGGCACACATGCTCTTTGTGTTGAGTGTTGACAAAGCGGTGCGTCAGGTTAATGCCCCTCTAAAACTGTGTCACTAGTCTCTTCCTGTAGCCTGTATACTTGTGTGTGTTACCTCTCATTAAACTTTGAGGATTCGCTCTCTCCCAGAGCTGAGCTGCTGAGGGCTCTCCAAGGGCTTTGAATCATTCAGATGGTTACTGCACGCCACGCTGGCACTCAGAACACGCCTGGAGACAAGGAGGGGAATGCTGTACCTACATACACTCGACATAAACTCGTCCAGTACTCATGCAAATTGTCGACTACACACACACACACACTCTCTCTCTCTCTCTCTTTCTCTCACACACACACATATACATAATGTGCATACCGTATACAACCTACATCATGAACACGCTCTATGAAGATGGTGCCCATGCATGTTGTAGGCATGTCTGTGGGTCCCTAGTTTTAAATGGCTTTGGGTCTCTCTCTCTCTCTACTCACTTGTGTAATTGATTTCAACTATCTTTGACACGACGTCCTTAAATATTCATGGTATATTGCTCTATAATTGGGTGTGTTTTTGCAATAAATTAATATCATTTATAACGGCCCTGTTCCATTTATGTGTCCCAGTTTGCCATGCCAATGATCCAGCATTGCCTACATAAAACCCTGACTCTTGAGCTGGCAATGAAACCGAGAGCCCTTATAATATTATCAGCAACAACATGTGCTTTTCTTGCTATGCAGCGTCAGACTGTCTGAAGATTGCATTTAAACAAGAAATACAACACGACTAGACACTCATTATTATTCATTTCACCTATTTATGTGTCTAATACAGGTTCACATGCTATGATGGAGTGGGGGCTATTTTGTCTATATTAAAATGGTTATCAAATACTTATAGTGACACTGTTTGCAGCCTTTGGAATGTTAAAGTGTTAGTGAGTGTAGTCTCTGCTTAAGGGGCTTAATAACAGTTAGTACAGCTCCCTGTTGGCTACTAAAGTAACAAAAGAGCACAGGGGGTAATCCTGGGGCTGGGGAGTTTAATACATACAGTATACACACGTAGACCACACAAACATGAACACATAGGCTGATACACACACACACAAACACACTATAGCTATAATTTAATCTGGAGCTGGACAACCTTCTGTCCTGGAATAACCTGACCAACAGGAGCCCTAGTGATGGGTGGTTTAGCATGTGTGTGTGGTCGTGTGTGTGTGTGTGTGTGTGTGTGTGTGTGTACTGTGCGCGTATGTGCGCATGTGTGCGCGCGTATGTGTGTGTGTAAGTTCGTAATCAGTTTCTGACAACGATGCCAGAACAACGATGATTGCACAGTGTGGAAGTGACCTATTATGAACAAGCAACCGCACCTATTGAGTTGTTTGCATTGTGCATCCTGTCACAATACTGACTGCAATGTACACATTGTGGTTCTGGCAGCTTACACTGGGTATATAATGTGACGGATTTTATTGTTCTCATCCTTGACAAGATCAGTCAAACATCAACATATGCACTTGGTTGAGCCTAATGAAAGGGTAAGCATGGCCATATCCCATCCCCATTGAGGTAACCAAGGTCTGCTTTTACGTATGGGCCCTAATACAAGTTGTTCAAAAAATTGCTTTTAAAATGGTTAGGTTACAATGAGGTGCCCCTGTACATTTTGTATTTTCATCCGGTGGACAGTAACATTTAAATATAAATGTCAACTTATCTTTCTTCACTGAGTCAGAAAATTCCAAATCATATAATACAATTACCTACGGAGCTCCTTAAGTTACAGTGAAACCCATAGGCGCAGTTGAACAACACAAACACCTTGCCTAATTGCAATGTTATAATGCTGTGTTATCGTATAAAAAGATTTTTTCAGACACATTATTTTTGACACATTTCTACGATTCAGATCCAATTAAATGATGAAAACTCAAACAAAGATAAAATAGAGAAAGTGTACATTGTTGTATTAAATTATTGCTTATACACTTTGGTGGGGAGACAAGCAAGAAGTCACAGAGAGAGGGACAAGCAGAAGTGAACGGGAAAAATGATGTTGAGGGCACAGAGATGAGAGGACATGAGAGAGAGAGAGAGAGACCTGGAGACATCTCCTAGCCTACATCTCATTCCTGTGCTAACTTTTAGTTACAACACATCATTAAAACTTGTTGTGAAAACATCAACTTTGACTCATTAATGTCTCAAATGTTGGCTGGTTTAATAATTAAAACAGTGCCTTCCTGCAAGAGTGGTTTTGTTTCAACATTAGGGAGGATACTGGGGACATTAGGGAGAGTCTGGGGTTCCTCCCCCACACAAATGCCTCGTTTCCACCGAGTAGAGCAGGTCAGAGCGGCTCAGAGCGGTACAGCTCGCTTTTAAGAAGGGTCGGTGGTGTTTCCACCAGCGCTGTTCGATCACTGTCTCTGAAGCCGTCTGTGTGCATTTACCGGCGTAATACTCTCACAACACGGGGGGAATAAGGATTCCAGAATATGACCCAGAATATGGGTCAAACTTTCGGGCTGTGGAACAACTGTGGTCAAGCCAGCAGTCTATTGGTTTTGCTTGGCCAAACAAGCCGCTTCTTTCTTTATTCCCCCCCATGTTGTGAGCGTATTACGCCGGTAAATGCACACAAACAGCTCGGTGCAAGCTGACAGAGACAGTGAGCGAACAGCGCTGGCTGCAGCAACTAAGTTAAGTTAAGTTATCTTTATTTGTGAGTTGTACACGAGGCACATTGAAATTCATCTTTTCGCATACCCCCTCTCAAGTTACCACACTTCGGAGGGGGTCAGAGCGCAGGGTCAGCCGCAGTACAGCGCCCCTGGAGCAGTTTTGGGGTTAAGTGTCTTGCTCAAGGACACAATGGTAGAGATGGTGGGCACCGTAGACGCAATACCAGCCTCTGCTAGTTTTACAACTAACACCCTCGTGTCCGGTGCCGGGGATCGAACCAGCGACCTCATGGTTACTGGTCGGCCACCTATGTGACATCATAGCAGTGGGACACAGTGTAGCCCACTGATTAATCTAATTACAACGAAAAACACCACACAATAAACATTGCTGCGCTCACTCACTCTTGCAGAGGTGACTACACACAGTGGAAATGATTCTTTCGACCAATCATTGGACGGAAGTGTGTAGCTCCACCTTTTCGGCACCCTTTCGTGCGGCTGGTACCCCAACGGAGGAGTAGGCCTACCGAAAATGGGAGCGGCTTAGAGCGGTTAGGCTCGCTTATATCCATACCCTACCCAACGTATGGCAAATGGAAAGCCAAAATAACCGGACCGAACCGCTCCGACCCGACCCCCTTTACTCGGTGGAAACGAGGCATTCATTTCCTGCATGTTGGTGAATTTGTATATACAAATTTGTGCCTTTTCTGCATTATTTCATGATGGAAATGACTTCATTTATGTATATGAAAAGACGACATCTAGGTACCCAGTGATAGAATTAAAAAATATATATCTTTAGTTATTTATTAATTAATTAAGGGCATTTTTGGGGGGCTCAAGTCCTATCTGTGCATGTGCCTAGCTACCAGCTTGTTTGCCTATAAACCTTCTTCATTTCTGCTACAAAGCTAGGAAACGAAAAACATACGGCGGACTGCCTCTCCCACACAGAAGATGCCCAAGTCAAAGCATGTCCAGAGAGTAAGCCTATGACGTAAGAAATCTTGGCCCGGTCCGTGACATAAAAGCTGGGTTGCTGCTCAAAAACTAACGAGCACTGGAGAAGAAACGACTTGCATACCCCAAAATTACCGGAATAGCACTGCGGTGCGGGGCACGAGGCTCTCGGGCATACGGAAGGACCGGTGCTGGAACTGGGTCTTGTTGAGCAGGAACGGATGTGGCTGCAGGAGCTATGTGCATGACGACTCCCTGGAGCTGCCCTCCCAAAGCCGCCACGTTCGCGGTGAGTTCCTTCAGCGAGGAGATAACGTCTCGGAGAGCCATCTCAAGTTGTCCCATGAGAGCGCCTTGTGCTGCCAACGCCTGGTGAACAGGGTTTGCCTCTGCTGGGTCCATGTTGGCCAGATTGTTCTGTTATGATACTCGAGGGTTGGACCCAAAAGCAGCAAGCAGAACTCAGGCAAGTCGGTTTATGAACAATATTTATTGTAGAGAGACTGGCAGCAGACAGGCAGGGATACTGGACGGCCGGGGAGTGTAGCGAGCATGGGCAGGTGAGAATCCGGAGCTGCAGGCAGGCAAGCAAGAAAGATGATCGGCGGAGGCAAACTAGCACGTAAGAAAACGAGAGCAGAGTTAGTGACTAGCTCCAATTGAAGACGTGTAAAACAATAAACAAAGGACTCTGGAATCTCGGCCATAATACCGCTCTGGGAAGTAGTACAGTCTGGCGCCGAATGACTGGAGTCCAGAGACTAGAGAGGGTCTAATTAGCCAACGATCCTCACCTGGAGCAGTCTGCCCAGGAGTGCCGCCACGCCCACATGCCAACACAGAGACAAACAAATGGGAGAACATTTGTCGGTACTCCTCCGGCCGGTCCTAGCTCTGGGTGTGCCGATGGCGGCGGCGGATGCGTCGCGCCCTTTGTGCTTGGGGCCTCTGGCCTTGCCTCATGGGCTGGGCATGGCCGGTCCGGCGGGCCCGAGTGGGCTGTACGGGCCGCCCCTCCGGGGGTTTTCGGCTGTGGTTGCTCCTCGTGGCAGCGGTGCACAGGGGCGTTTCTAGGTTTTTGAAAGATCCGGGGATTAGCCCAGGCCGGTCACGTTGATGCGCGCGCACGCAGCAGTTTTTTTTATGCTTTTTTAACCCAAATAAACAATTGTTGCAGGTCCCAGGGGGTTGGGACTCTACAGCAGATAACGTTATAATTCTCTGTTAACAAACATAAATGAGTCAGTACACTTCTGCAGCCGGTCTCATTCCCTGTTGACATGAGAATCATGTATTAACATAAATATTAACTGTTATTCTTTTAATTTCATATCATATCTTCATATTATTGTCATAAACTTTCATGTACAAAGCGGTCATGTAGACTACAGACGAAAAAAATAGATATAGTAGCAGGCTTAATGCCTCTGGTACCATCACACTAATACAGTCACTAACGTTAGCTAGCTAGAGCATTCTAGCCGCAGACAAAGTACAAGTACATTTACCATAAGTAAGGTTTTCAAAACGTTTACAGACATTTGAATTACTGACATATAATAAAGACATTGTGAAATCTAGGGCTTTTGCTCACTACTCACCTGTTGTAAACACTGAGAGACTGGCTGGCTGCTGAAGTGTACTGACGCACTTGTTACTCTAGTCTGTTCTGGTGCGGTAAATGAGGGGCGTTCAAGGACCGTCGGAAATTCGATTTTTTTATTTTTTTTCAAAAAAATTGATTCGGGGCTAATCAAATTAGATCCGGGGCTTTAGCCCCGAATAAAACAGCCTAGCGACGCCACTGGCGGTGCATTTGGCTATTTCCCTATTCTATACTGTCTATTCTCTATCTATGGCCCCGGTCCTCCTCGGGATTAGTGCCGCACTGGGGCGTGCTCTCTGGGGGCGGGGTGCTGGGGGGCAGGCTCTGGGTCTGGGGGGCTGGCCCGTCGGTGGGGAACGGTAGAGTGTAAATCAATGTAATTTAATGTTAATTGTGTTAATATTGTTTACCATTGTTATAGCGTTATTATTAACAGCCTGAGGAGCTGCCTCGGTCTCGGTTTGTCTGGGCCTGAGCCTACCGGTTGTCCTCCCACTGAAAAATTGTCCTGCCGACGCTAATTGCATAACTGATACCATTTCTCTGACATTTGTTCTCCTCTGTCTATCTTCCATGATTGGCTGAGTGATGCCCCGGGGTTCTCTCCCTCTGTCTACCAAGCACTCTCCATGCTACTCGACTGACTCGGAGTTCTGTGCGGAATCAGCTGTCCTAGGAACGGATGCTCCCCGCCTGCTATTGCCTCACATCAGCACTGATTCACCGTCCATCAGAATAGTACTCTTTCTACTCGCTTGCTTGTTCAATCTTTAAATTCATTTTTGCTTTGCTCATTGGTTGCCTGTCTGTCCTCTTCCAGTTTTCCCTGGTCGTGGCGAGACGGTGTGGATCTGGTCCCCCCTCCGGTAACATCTGAGAATGGACCATCAACGCTGAAGATGTTGCAGTGGTTAAGGACGCCACCTGGAGACGTGGGATGTAATCCCGGCGCTGGAAACCTTAGTTTTCCCTGGTGGTGACGAGACGGTGTGGATCCTCTGGCAGCATCTGAAGTCTTCCTGCATCCACACTATTCGCACTTTACTTTAGTATTACCATGTAATCACCTGGTCAATAATCAAATTCCTTTGTGATTTTCTCTACTTATGACATCTATTGCAGTATGTCCGTCCTGGGAGAGGGATCTCTTACTTTGTCGACTCTCCCTGAGATTTCTTCATTTTTTTTTGAATCCCGGTAAAGGGTTTTTACTGGGAGTTTTTTCTCAGCCGAGCTAAGGGTGTAAGGGCAGGGTGTCATATTGCATCATATTGTATCATATTGTATGAAATGTAAAGCCCACTGAGACAAATGTATTTGGGATTTTGGGCTATACAAATCAAACTGATTTGATTTGATTTGACAAGAGGAACAGACAGACAAGGGAAAACAAAGAACACACAGAGGAGAAGGAGAGGCATAAAGAACGCCGTGCCGTGAGTCATGACATAACGACTGTATATCAAAGTAATTATGTTGTGCTGTTTTGCTTAGGTTGGTACCAATGTATAAATAGACTAAAGTGGATTGAACAAAAACTATATCACGAGTGGCAAACTCATGATAGCCAGTAAATTAAAGTTGGACACAAGCTTTGATAAATCAAGATAATCACATCATGATGTAGAGACAATGGAATACTGAAAGTAGACTTTACGATAAGAGCAGCTACTGCAAGACCACTCAGAGGTGCAGTAAAACTTGATACAAATGCATAAACACGTGGCCAGTTGCAATGGATTGTTTCACTTTAGGGAACAAATATTTAGTTCACTCATACTAACACCATACCAGGAAGACTATTCAAAGATATATTCAAATTTTATTATCAAAGAGCATTCTGTATTCATTCATCCGCCTTTGCATTCCCCGTCTGTCCATACACACATACACAAACCCATGCAAACCCTTTTTAAAATAGCATCAATATTTGCATCCTCATGCTCCCAGCGAGCAGAGCACAGAGAGGTTAAAAGCACATTCAGCAGCCACATGAGGGCATAATGCAAAAGGATACATCTGCTATGCATGCACACACATTTAGACAAGCCGTGTTATTAGGAAACACAGCGAGATAGGAGAGAGAGGCAGAGAGAGCAAATGTCCTCTAACTGTCCCACTTAGTGCTCAGCTTCACTCAGGGGGCTGAAATGGGAACCCTATAGAGAGAGATGAGGGGAGGGGGTGGATGGTGGGTGTACTTCTTGTTTGGCTTATATGCATGTCGTCATCTTCTTGTGTGCATCAAATTGTGAAATGAATTAATCATTGGGTTGTGAGGACAGCACATGTTGCATTTAAAAAAACACCAAACTGACTTAAACCGCCCAGAAATGTCCCTAAATGGCTTGTTGAACACTGTTCATTTTACATCAGGGTGGGGGTGGGGGGCTTCTTTATGTTGCTGTTAATTTAGCCTAGTATTTATCTCAAAATGTAAAAACAACTGTATTTATTTGTATAGTATTGTGTATGAAGTTGTTCATTTAACATCAACCTACCAGAGGGACTAAATATATAAATTAGCCAACAGCTATTATTTTGCATATTTCAATATGCATTGACCCTATTTTAAATAGATTAAAAAATATAAAATTTTAATAGGTATTATCCACTAGACCCTGATGGGTTTACTACCAAATCCGACTTGGTTCACCTTGATTATGGAATATACATACAGTATATTGCCAGTAGTTATGCTTAACTAGTTGATGGTATATGCATGTGCACCTAAAAAAAATCCTTTGTCTCACCATGTGCCATGTGATAACAGAGCCCACTCATCAGTCTCCAGTCACAGCCAGCCATCTGCTGCTCAGAGTCAGCTTCAAGTCCATCCAATTTCCCAATAACCCTAACACTAACCCTGCCAGCATGGCTGCAGGGCATTCGGCTTGAGTATCTGATGTACCTGAAAACCTGCACACGGGGTGACTGACAGAGTGGATCGCAGACAGGCTGGGTGACTGACTTGTGGGGCTGAGCAGGCAGATTATCTTTCTTATTGCAGGGGGGGTATAAGGAAGATATGCTTCAGCGCTTCACTCCAGGGAAGCCCTCCAAATGTGGTGTTTGTGTGGGTGTGAGCATGTCTGCGGATCTGTGGTGGGTGTGTGTGTATGTGCGTTGCCTTGGGGCGGATGAATACAGACTATTGTTTGATAGCAGTGGGCTGGAAGAGGAGAGCCCACACCAACTGAGGAGGGAGAGAGAGAGAAGGAGCAGGGGAGGGGAGAGTAGGTTTGTAAGTGGGTCGGGGTACCGGGGAGATTCATGGGGGGTTGGGAGGATAGAAAAGGCAATAAAAAGAGCACCAACAGTAGATCTCGCTCAGCAAAGAAAACGGGGAACTCTGCGTGAATCCACCTCAAGCGAGGATGGCATTTATTTTGAGATGTCTCCCATTGAGAGATGGGGAGCACCATAAAATATCTTCTTAAAACATTGTTTCATTCCATTTCATTGCTGTAAAACTTCAATAAATGAAGAATGTATCTTTGCGCGTTTGTAGAATAATTTCCTTAACCTACTGTACTGTAAGAAGTCAGCCATTTTACAAATATATTTTATGTCTTATGTATAATTAGAAGAATAAGGAAAGGAAAATGACAACAAGGCAACAAGTTGAGGCTATACACTGCCTTTCCCTCCAGCTAGAGAACAGTTAATTGCTCTAAATGCCAACTGAATCTTTACTGGTTGCCAAGGTAGGTGCAAACAGTAAAGCTAATCGAAAGAAAAAAAAAGTTGTTCCGGTGATTACTGTGCTGTACTGTACTGTACTGCTGAGTGGCTCAAAACACACACACACACACACACACACACACACACACACACACACACACACACACACACACACACACACACACACACACACACACAAAGACACACACAAATGTAGGATGATAGGATGACAGTTGGATGTGATGTCATAGCTCTCAGACACCTGGTCCTGTGCGTCCATATGGAAGGGGGCTTGAGGCCATATGGCCTATACAGTATGTCTGGCCCAAACTGAATGGGAGGCATGTCTGAGTGTGTGTGTGTGTGTGTGTGTGTGTGTGTGCGTGTGTGTGTGTGTGTGTGTGTTTGTGTGTGTGTGTGTGTGTGTGTGTTTGTGTGTGTGTGTGTGTGTGTGTGCGTATGCGTATGCACAACAACGCAGAATCTTTTTTCTAAAGCCATATCCCGGCTTAAACCCACTTACTCTGTTTATCCAACCTTTCAGGCTTCTGACACACACATTTTGTAGACTTTGAGCTTTTCCACACTCATACACCATACACTCACACATACACAAAACACAAGGCTGGGTGAAGCAAGTAATGCTGCTAATATAAAATGTAATATCAAGATAGTGTGTTCACAAAGCTTTGGCATGTCTTACCTCACATGTTGATGCAGTAAGACAATTGTACACACACACACACACACACACACACACACACGCATGTGTTAGAGCTTGCACTCCATGTCTCATCTTGTGTCCAGATAAAAACTCACTCACACTCGCACACGCACACACACACACACACACACACACACACACACACACACACACACACACACACACAAACACAGAAAAATCTGCAACATATTCATGTGTACAACATGTGCTATTAAATAGTCTGGTGTCACTTGACTTGTTAGATTTCGTCCAGCTTCATCGCCCATCTTCCACGGACAAGCATTAACATCAGAACATCCAACTACCAAGCAAGTATGCGAACAGTCTTTATAATTAGCAATTCTCGTGACCCACTGAGACAGCTGACATAAACATATCAAACTCTCGTCTAATCCGTCATAATTCATCTGTGGGTGAGTATCTCTACTCATCTGTCATACACACAGACACATGTAGTTTACAAACCCACATAGACATACACACAAACACACACACACACACACACACACACACACACACACACAGGGGGAGGGGGAAGCAGCGAATATGGGGCTTTTAAATTGATGAACAGTTAAAAAGAAAAGAGCAAACATTGGGGACAGGGAAGGTAGAGGAAGAGAGGAGGAAGAGGATGGGGGAGGGAGTGGAGGACAGACACTGGCACCCCGCCAACGTTGACGAAAGCAGCTTAGCCCACCCAGTTGCCATGGATACAGTGAGGAGCAGCTCCTAGCATGTGTGTGTGCGTGTGTATATGTGTGTGTGTTTGAGAGAGAGAAGAGGGAGGGGATGGAGGGAGGCAGTGAGAGAGAGAGAGAAAACCAGCAGGCAGGCGTTAGAGCAAGTCAGAGTGGGAGCGAAAGAGCACCAGACAGCAGGGTGGAAAGAGAGCTAGAGAGAGAGAGAGAGAGAGAGAGAGAGAGAGAGAGAGTGTGTGTGTGTATGTGTGGCCAGAGAGGGGACAGAAAGGCAGCTAGTGAGCTCAGGGAAAAGACGACAGTGAGTGGGAGCGTTTAAAGTGCCGGATAATGGAGGTGCAGTCGGAGTGTGTGGAGCCTCCCGTGGCCCCGCAGTGTGACCCCCAGCCCACGGGGAAGATCAACAAAGCTGCCTTCAAACTCTTCGGAAAGCGGCGCACCGGCTCCGGGATGGCCAGCTTCTTCTCCTTCAGGAACAAAGGGAACAACAACGGGAACAACTCTGACAATGGGAATAATTCACTGAACGGCAACGGCTCATCGGCGGAGCTCGTTAGGAGCAGGACCCACGACGGACTGACGGGCTCCAACAACAGCGACACTGACGGACAGCAGCAGCAGCAGCGAGGAGAGGGTCCTGCTAGCCTGGAGGCGGGCCCAGTCAGGTCTCTCAGCAAGTCGCTAAGTTTCTTCTCTCTACTCCGACGCGGGAGTTTCAGGTCAAGTGACAATGGAGGGGCCAGCCTGGTCAGAAGAGGCAGGGGCCTAAAGGGCTTCTTCAGCAGCATGCGATGGAGACGCAAGGAGAAAACAAACGAGGCTGCAGAGAGGGACGAGTCGGAGGGCGCCAAGCGGGACAAGGACGGCGAGATCGTCGACTCGGGAAAGGCGAAAGACATCACGCTCACCCTCGAGCCGCTTCCACATCATCACCAGGACGACTGTGGAGAGACAGACCAACTCACTGACTCACAACTATCAAACCTAGAGACTCCCTCTACTAGTGTTACCATGACACCTCCACACTGTGTTGCCATGATGCCAGGGCCATCTGGTGAGCCAGACTCCGCCTTCCCTTACACACCCACTGACTCGCCACTGCGCCCCCCTCCTATCCACAAAGCCAAAGCCTCAGTGTCCAGCCTCAGCCCCTCGCTCGCCACACCCCCTTTGGAACGTTGCAGCGCGGGCGACCCGCCCTCCGAACCCTCTGTTGACCGCCTTTGCTCTCTCCTCTTCACTGACGTCACGTCCCTCAAAAGCTTTGATTCGCTGACGGGCTGCGGGGACATTATTGCCGACGCGGACGAGGAGGGGCCAGCGGGCAATGGCGGAAGTGGCACCAGCAGCAGCAGCAGTGGTGGAGGAGGAGGAGGAGGAGGGGGGAATAGCGTGGGAGCGTGTGTTGGGAGACCTGTTGTTGACGTCACCAGCGCTGTTACTCGTAGCTCCCCGTCCAAAACCTCTCTACCTTCCCATCTGACCCATCACCATCAGACCATGTTCTCTGTTTCCCCGAGCCCATTGCCTACCACCACCAGCCTCCCGGCCCGGGCGCGGGTACCACCACCACCGCCGCCGCGAGAGCCCCCATCCGGCAGCGGCGTGGTGGCCTACATGGGCGGAGGGGAAGAGATGGCGAGTCCCGAAGGGGTGGACGACGCCGACATGCAGGGGCTCTGGCACATGCTGCCCTCGACGGGGGACAACTCTCCCGCGTTGCCCCGATCGCACCAGCCTCCTTCTTCTACGCCCACCTCCACGTATCCCCCCCGCGCCACTTCCCACCTGCCCTCGGCCCTCAGGAGTGCAGAGCGAAGGTTACCCCAGGTCAAGGCACTGGGCCTCAGTAAGATTCCGGTGGTGGGCGCAGGGGCAGGAAGCCGGGCAGCTAAACCCCCCCTCCCTCAAGCACAAGGCCGTCATCCCACATCGCCCGGTGAGAAAGAGCCACTTAGCGACGAGGGCTACTGGGACACGCCCTCGGCGACGCCCACGGCAACGCCCGACGAGAGCCGGCTGCAGCGAGGTAACCAGAAGCTGGGACTGTCACGAGACAGTTGCTCTGGAGACCACCTGTACGACCTCTACAACGAGCCAGAGGAGGAAGGGCAGGAGGCAGAGGAAGATTTAAACAGCACTCCCTCTCCCTCCACTCAATACAAACTGAGCCCCGACTCCCCAACTACTCCGCCTTCCTCCTCCTCCTCTTCCTCCTTCCAATCGATGAAGGGCAGCGCCAGCCTTCCCCGGGAATCCAAGATCCCAGTAAGCAGCAGGCAAACCCCGCCTCCCCACTCCGCGAGCCAATCAGCCCTTTCCTCTGTTCTAGAGGCCGAATCCCCTCCACCAAAGACCCAGGTGCCCCAACCAGCTCGCACCAGAATTCCTGTATCCAAGGTGCCCGTCCGTCGGTCTGGAAACAAACCTAGTGGCAGCGCAACCAAAGGTAGTGCCCACAAGAAGTAGGTCCTGTCAAACGGGTGGTTCTATGTATGGATTTGAGTGCACACATCACTTCAGTGCTGTTTGTGCTGAGCCGAAACCTTCTTCCCAGACCAAGAAAAATGTTGAGCTGTAGAGTTAACGGCCTATAAATTCCTCTCAAATCTTAAAAGCTCTCATACTTTTAAGAGTGTTTGGCTTACGACAGGCTCCAATAGAATAAGTGGTTTTTGTTCACTTGAGAAAGTCACGGGGAGACTCCAAAAAAGCTGGGTTAACACTTCACAGCTCTCACTGGAACTTTGGAGGTTGACTCTCAACTATCCAAGCACTCGCAATAGACACATTTGCCTTGTAGCTTTCCTGGAAAAGCTCCTGACCTGCTGAGTTTTATAGCTCTTGACTGCATACTGCTAAAAAAGAAAAAAAAAAAAAAAGAGCACCTTTTTATCTTTTACATCTTTCTCGAGGAATTCCACATGGCATAACATGATTTGCTCATAAGGACCTAATCTAATGAAGAATTTTTTTTGATCATGTCCAATCTGTAACAAATAACCTCCTAATCTTCTGATTTTAGAGCCAAAGTATAAAAGAAACAGTCATCATTTCACCGCCTCCAATAATCGTTGACGGACTCAACGGCCTGGAATAACCCATCATTTTTGATTGGCTGTTGTATGTTTGTTTGTTTTTTCATTCTGAACATGGTCTTCTTTTGAATTAATCTGCAAATATACAAATGAAATCGGAACTGGTTTGATTAATTGTTTACTTGACAGCTCCAAACGTGGCAAAGCTGCCCTGCAGAAGGCCACACCAACAGCTTGATTTTGTGAGTGAGAGATCTTGTTTGTCTTGACTGGTCCAATTTCATTGTGAATGGACTTCAAGATTGGCTTCAGCCCTTTGCATTTGGATCTCACTTATAGCCCACTGCATCGACCGAAGTACATCTATCGCACGTCAATCTCTGGGATTTAAAACTCTTGAATTACCTATGGAAACCTACAAAACTATCGCAATACTCAAACCTGGAGGGATCCCTTACACTGATGCTTCAATACACACAAGCACACACAAAGCCAAAATCATACATGCACAACACAAATAACCGTACATTTTCTCTCCCTCTCTGACAGGCACACCGGTCAGGGATCATCATCTAGCACTGAATGCTCTTAGTAACGCACCACTGTTCAACCTTTAGCACTGTCTTTGTAGCGACACTGGATTGACTTTATTTTCTAAGTGCACACGCACAAAAAAAAAATTTTTCGAGTTAGGAATTTTTTCTTGACTGGATTTCATACTCTTTTTTTTAATAGCCCCCTCCTTCTCAAGTTTGCACGCATCTTGAACTGTGATCGCACCGGCTTCTCAATACTCTGTGCTTTTCTGTTCTGCCATGTTCTACTCTTCTTACAGGGAGGCATCCTTGCTGTCAGCCAGTGTTTAGAGAGCCAGAATATGCCTGCAAGTGTTTTTAAATAGGCTGCGATCCAAAAAAAAAAAGAACTGACAAGGGTTTCAGACAAAGTAAAGAAGTTTGAGTCACGTAATCAACTAGAACCAAGCTTAAAATGCAAAGCAGCATTTGAGGTATATGATGCTAGGCCAGTTTCAGTCCTTATACCCTTCCTGTGCAGAGAAACATTGTACAACTTTTTTCTTGAATCCAACACAGCTGTGTGTGAATCTGAATGTAGCGTGACATTGTTATAAATCATTGGTGGGCATATATTTTCCTGTGTTGGTCCTCTTTGTCCCTCTTATGCGGGGGCAAGACAAATAGTGGTGTTAACTGTGCTCTGAAAAATGAAGACAAGCTATACTGCACAGTGGTTGCAGCCTTGCAAAGCGCCACTTGTTTTAAGAATGAGGGGGTGTAGTGCGGTCTTAAAAGGCCTTTGTCAGTGATTCAGCTAGACAAGTCACAGGGAGCAGTGTGTTCCCTACCCCTCAGTTAAAGAGGGTTTTTTTTCTCATAGGACGAAGACATTCGAGATGATGCAAGTTGTGTCTAATCCTAACCACAAGAATACCAATGACACTTAAGGGCCATTCTTGTTCATGGTAGCTTTCTCTTCTATCTCATTTAGAATGTGATGATTGATCCACAACACTGCTCCAGGTTCAGATATCTTTTCAGCCTCCTGATGGTGTGGTGTAGGACAGGCCATGGGGTAACCTGATCCAAGGTCAGCAGTAAGTGCGCCTCTGACGCGATAAAAAAGGGCAGGCTTAAGGTCATTTTTGGGTGCAGAGAACGGTCATGTCTGTTCATATTCTCTCCGCCTACACTGTGCTCTTTTGATTTATTATGCAATCAGTTTCTTTCTCCCTTGTGTGTCGATTGACAAAAGAGTGGTTTGATGCAAAATGTGGTCACATGACGTAACTTTCCGGGTGATTAAAGATGGGCAACAATCTGAACCTTCAAAGTATTCCTGGTTAAGATTTTAAAAAGGAGGAATATTCTCTTCAAACAGCAACGGCAGCTTTTGTGGATTGTTGACCGAAACTGTTGCCAGAAGGGTCAAATCCAAATTTGACTCTACATGTTCACCAAGCCAACGATACAATTGTCAAGATTAAGAGTGCGGAATTATTAACCAGAGAAGGATCGGTCATTATCCGTCATAGTTTAACAGGTTTTGTGTAAAATATGGCGTCCTCCTAGGTTCTGCACGCCACAATTTTGTGTGTAAAGAAAGGTTTTTTTCCTCCAGTTCTTCAATCCTTCAAACCTTGATCCTTCACACTGGCACTATACACAGTAATGACATCAACCACGGAGGCCACCATATTTCACCTGGCTCATTTCCTTGTATTTCTTTCCCTAACTGGTACTTCTCTATTTCCATTTTTTATTTCAATCATGCGATGAAAAGCACATTATGTTTTCCTTCCTCTTTTTGTTTACAGTCTGTCTGTTCACAGTGGAAATCTTTTCCACTTGTCATATTTAATGAATAAAACTGTGTTTTTTGCGCTGATTTGAGCTCCTGACTCTTTGTGACCACATTTAGACAGGAATCCACCATTCATACATACCACACTTCATTGTCAGAGGGCTTTGTGTACTTGTAAACAACTGCAAAATTAAATAAATAAAGCCAGGCACTCCACCATCTTTCAACTCCCATACCCCGGTTGCATTTACCCCCAAAGGAGTAGGCTGGGTGGGAGAGAGGGTGAGAAGTGAGAGAGATGCTTTTGTTGATGTGCATTGTGTGGCATTTTTGTGTGTGTCGTTGCACTCTGACAGAGGTCTGCCTGGCTTAGGAGTAATAGGTTATCAATATATGTTATTGATTGCTGAGATGGAAGCCTGACAGATGTGTCATTGTCTGCTGTCGGTCTCTGGTGGGGAAAAGCCATGGGGAGACAGGGTCATACAGACAATATGATGCCAAAGACAGGCAAGCTGATCCATAAGGATACAGAACCTGTGTGTGTGTGTGTGTGTGTGTGTGTGTGTGTGTGTGTGTGTGTGTGTGTGTGTGTGTGTGTGTGTGTGCGTGCGTGTGTGTGTGTCCTGTATTGTTTCTTTTTAGTAAGACACATGTTGCTAGAGAAATCTTTGTTGTGGTGTGGATGGCGAATGCATGTGCGGTGTAAGGAGGATTTGGTGCAGTGCGAATCCCCTTTGTAATGGTGCGGCAAACCCCCCCACCCCCTCCCTCTCTACCCAGCCAGCCGTCTCTCTGGTTTGTGCACGCTGAGGTTTATGTAAAAGCCTTACGTAAGACCATAACACTCACTTGGACCAGCCCAGCAGCAGATCAAAGCTAGTGCTGACAGTGAGAATGGTGTGTGCTGTTGGTGCGCGCGCATATGTGTGTGTTTGTGTGTGTGTGTGTTTTGGCTGATCTCATCATTCATCTGCTGCTGCTGCTTGAGTACTGGATGTGGACACTCATCCTCATTGTGAGCCATGCTGTGTTTGTTTTGGTGCGTACATGTCGAGCAGAGGGGAGGAGGGCTTAGTAAATATAGGGTGAAAATAGGTTGAGTTTGTATTTTATAGACACCACAGAACAAGGGAGGGAGTGGGGGAAGAAATGCAAATAAATAGTGGGAGAACAAGATTGAACGAAAGAGGACCAGAGTGTGAAAGAAGGTGTCAGTTCCTCTTAAACAAAGCTTTTAGCCAGCCTCACTCACGGCAGCCACAAGCTGCAATAATGGGCTATTGGTATGTCACAACATAGAGTGATACGAACACAGGAAAACAAGGGAAACATATGGCTTAGTAATGCATTATCCGTCAAATTAAGGCTATGCTAACATTAGCTATATACAGTAAGCCATAAGCCATTGTAACAGACTAGTGTTACAGAAGTAAAGGTGAGGTGGTCAAACCACCATCGTATCTTTGCTACAATGATGAAATGATGGACAATGAGGTGTTTGTATTTTACCAAAGACAGCTCAGTCATACAGATAACCATTTATCTTATAGAAGATGATGTAAAAATATAAACCACGTTTAAAAGAGCCCTCTTTTGAATGACCCACTAAACTGCAGAGGCTCGTGGAAAAAAATGTGATCTCTTTACAAAAATACATCTTGATGGTATAGGAAGGGTTCCCATGCCCTGATAAACATGTGTTTGTGTGTGTGTGTGTGTGTGTGTGTGTGTGTGTGTGTGTGTGTGTGTGTGTGTGTGTGTGTGTGTGTGTGTGTGTGTGTGTGTGTGTGTGTGTGTGTGTGTGTGTGTGTGTGTGTGTGTGTGTGTGTGTGATGGAGCCCTGAGCAGCACCATTCAAAAAACAAAGCTGTACCCCACATTCTGCATGGCAGCCTCTCTACAGCTGTTCCCATAGTAACTCCACTAGGTCAACCAATGAAAAGAGGGGGCTGGGCAGGAAGGCGGATGGGAGAGTGTCTGGGGGTAGGTTGTGGTGACTGACACAGTCCGGGAGCGCTGTGTTTGGAGTTGGACTAGTGCACTAAGAGCATTTATGCAAATAAGAAGCTCAAACGCTAACCTACACGTGTTGAATGGTCTATGCATAAACACACACACACACACACACACACACACACACACACACACGCGCACACACACACACACACACACACACACACACACACACACACGCAAACACACACACACACACACACACACACACACACACACACACACACACAAAAACACACACCCAAAGCATTAGCATTTTAATCTGTGTCAGAGTGGAAAAACATCCCTTACAGGAATTTCTTGAAATAGGGATGAATTACAACCTGTGAACTGGTTTTCACCCATGTGTTGTTTTAGCCTCCCCCTCCAGCCCCCACATCTCTCTCTCTCTCTCTCTCTCTCTCTCTCTCTCTCTCTCTCTCTCTCTCTCTCTCTCTCTCTCTCTCTCTCTCTCTATCGCTCTCTCTATCGCTCTCTCCCTCTTTCTTTCGTTTGATGTGACAGTCCCTCTCAGGCGGATGTTGTGTAATCCTCCCACTTGTCAATAATTCATCAATCCATCAACAAGGCTTTTGGAAAAATGAATGAGCGGTACACAGTGAAGACAAGAGCTGGCAGTGCAGTGTGATGCAGAGGCCCCTGCAGAAAGTCAAACACACAAGACAATCTGGCTCATGCTAGTTCACCAGCGTAAAGGATGAGCAAACACTTCCAATTCCTCTGCAGTGACAAATTTGGATGAATAAATCCGAATGATAAAAAAACGACTGGAAACAAGATATTTAGCTAAATGAATTGGACCTTTTGAGCAGCAAAATAAGATACAGATTGCATTATGAATCACAAAATTAAGTTAAATTTGCTTTGAGGGTAAAACAAGGAAGCAAGTAAATGGTCTGACATGGCCACTCATTTACAGTGTTCCTATACCACAAGATTCATTTTGTTATAATCACAGGGGTAGGAAAGCTTTATTACCCAGTGTAGTGCAGTTTCTGTTCCTAGAAATCTTAAAAAAAACTCTTGAAGAAGGCCTAGCAGGACCGATACGTTTGTTATTAAACAGATTTAGGCTGTTATAAAACAGCTTACATTGGTTTATTTACTCTCCTTTTAAATGAGGGTGTGTCCGAGAAGTGAAAATTTTGCCTTTTTTATTTATTCATGATGATAGAATTATTCAATACTACGAATTACATGTAGAGTAAATGTGTATTGCAAAAACAACTGCAGGCTCTGCTAATGTAAACAAATCCCCCTCTTGTGAAACTGTATAATGCACCATTTAAGTACAGCAAAGATTATATTTGATTATATATTATGTTCATTACCGCTAGTGGCGGGCAACGTGAGCAAAAATGTATAGTATTTATTTTTATTTTTTGACAGTGACTCTGGAAGCCAAGGCCAGTTTGGAGAGTTTTGACTCAGTTGTCTCGTTTCCACTCATTAGTTATATTATAGGCCATTATAACTAGATCACAAGTAAATTAACTCATTCTCAGGAAAAATCTCATGTTACATCTTTACATTATTTACAGCTTTTGACACAAACACAACAAAGAAAGTCCGAACAGCATTTATTCAAAATGCAGTGTAAACAGTCTATTCTGAGTTATTTTGTTAAGCAGTCACTACATCCTGGAGAGCTTGGGGATATTTTATACTGTACGGTTGCGGTACATTACAGTTTTTTACGATTGCTAAACCACAGTGGGCACAACTGGAACGACAAGTGCAAAACTCTAACAACAGTATGCAGAGCAGCGGTTCATTCGGACCAAACTGTAGCTCGTTTTAGCTCGTTTTTCATTGCTTATACACAACCTTCAAAACTCTACACACCTATCTCATGGCTTAACCACAGCCTGCACAACATGGATTTCCAGCACTTTTTTCAAATGCTAACACACTGCTGCCACAACTGTAAACCACACATTCAAAACAGAATGAATCCCTTTCAAACACTGCGGATTGCAATTTCAACTCAAACACTAAGATGTCTTGTTTAGACTTGTTAGTGAACATATATACAGTATAAAGGGAAAGCTCAAAAAATATATTTTTTGGGAAATGGACCCAGGAAGACAGGTTGTTGGAGGTAGAAGAGTGGCAGTGAGAGTGTGGATGTGTGGAGGAAGACCTAGAAGACATAGAGCTGTAATGTCTGATGAAATACAGTAAGGGCAACACTGATAGACCCTGTTGTGAATCATGGTCTCTCATTGAGAGAGGCAGGGTTGAGAGTGCAACCCAATCTGCAAAAATCTAAAGTTGCATCTGTAATACGAATTTTCCAGCAAACAAACAGCTTAGAGTTGCATCCTTACAGTAAATGACAACATTACAGGAATTGATTTCTGTCTTACAATTTTAGAATATTTACACAGATAAATATACATTTGGAAATGTTTTCAATAAAGTATACAAAATGTGTCTATCTATTGAAGCAAACTTCTGATTTTCATTTCTTTTTGTTTTCCTAAAAAAACTGGTATGTTATAAAATAAACAATTTCATGTGAAAGAATTTCACCCTTTCATCAAAGAAAACATCATGTAATTTGTGTGAAATAACTCATATTATTCAAACTGTAAAGATTAAAAGTTTGTCATTTGTGTATTGGGGTTTGATGCTAGTGTTTGTACTGTTTACTCGGCACACGCCCACTCCAGAGATCGCCAACACCTCTCTTCCTCGGCACTCAACTCAAGTTACCATTCAAGACACCAGCACCCCCTACTGTCCAACTCCGGCACCACTTTGTAAATTGCTGTCTAAGGCTGTGTCTTGATTCAGGGGTTGCAGCCTTGGTAGGACGCAGTCTCGCGGTCTATGAAGGCTATAGCCTATGAAGGCCGATTGTAAGGCCGGTTTTAAGGCCAACGAGCCTTGTTAAACGGGACGGTCTCCGCAGGTCTCCGTTTACGAGCGTTTACGTAACAAGCCGTTACCTTGCGTGACGACTCGCCGCTCCTGTGCTGCCTAGCAACCCTGATTGCTGCCAACGGAGACAGCCCTGTCAATGGAGGAAAAAAGAAAAAGAAGTTGCCTACCAGACGAAAAGAAAAAAAAGTACAAGAAAAAAAGAAAGGAAGATAAAAGTTAAGAAGATGGAGCAACACGTTGCTGTTTTGTTATTTTTTATTTTATGCAATCTCTGAAAAAAACGCAATGAATCTTGGGATATGTTGGGCCACGAAGAATACATCTGATGCAGCCTTCAAAACCGTGAAACGAAGGCTGCATTTCACGACCGCATATGAGGAGCCTTGCGAGGAGCCTTGCAAATGGGACAGCCTTTGCGCGCCGCTATGACGCAATCGGTCTTCAAATGCAGCCTACGTAGGCTGCAACCCCTGAATCAAGACACAGCCACAGCCCATATCCCCCTTACAAATCGCACAGCTTTCTTCCTCATTCATGGTGCCTGCTGCTAGCACTATTGCCCTCGCCAGCGCCCCCCACAGGCAAAATAAGTCAACTACCTCGGAAACACCAGGAATGGAGCCTGGATCTGCTAAACCTACTACAGCACATAAACAAACACTTCCTCTAGTTACTGAAAAAGTGCCAAGATTGACTCTGAATGCTGTTACTCAAAAACAACATGCTACAAAAATGTTTCAGACTGTAAACCATGCAAAAGTGTTGTGGAACCCAAACAATAAACCTAAGGGAATATTTGGTGGACACTTGAACATAAGGAGTATAATATCTAAAGCAGAACAGATTGAACACCTCCTGATGAACTCTAATCTTGATTATCTATGTCTGTCTGAAACATGGTTGACCCCAACCACCCCCCAAGGTATTTTTAATGTTCCTGGTTATACAATTTATAGGAAGGACAGAACGCACAGCAAAGGGGGTGGAGTTATGATTTATGTTAAAGAAAACTTCAAATGCAACCAAATTCCATTTACTGAAAACAATGCGGAGTGCATTGGGGTTACGATAACATTATCTCCTGAGATGTCCTTTGTTGTAATTGTAGTTTACCGACCGCCAACTGCAAAAGATGATTTCTTTGTTCAATTAAGCCAAATACTCAAAGCATGTGAAGGCAAAGAAGTCATTTTAATGGGGGATTTGAACTTAAACTGGCTAGACAACAAACGCAGGAAAAAATTAAAGGACATACAGTATCTCACAAAAGTGAGTACACCCCTAACATTTCTTCAAATATTTCATTATATCTTTCCATGCGACAACACTGAATAAATGACACTTTGATACAATGTCAAGTAGTCAGTGTACAGCTTGTATAACAGTGTAAATTTACTGTCCCCTCAAAATAACTCGACACACAGCCATTAATGTCTAAACTGCTGGCAACAAAAGTGAGTACACCCCTAAGAAAAAATTTCCAAATTGGGCCCAAAGTGTCAATATTTTGTTTTGCCATCATTATTTTCTAGCACTGCCTTAACCCTCTTGGGCATGTAGTTCACTAGAGCTTCACAGGTTGCAACTGGAACCCTCTTCTACCCATTCATGACGACATCAAGGAGCTGGTGGATATTAGAGTCCTTGCGCTCCTCCATCTCCCGTTTTAGGATGCCCCAAAGATGCTCAATAGGGTTTAAGACTGGAGACATGCTTGGCCAGTCCATAACCTTTACCCTCAGCTTCTTTAGCAAGCCAGTGGTCGTTCGGAGGGGTGTTTGGGGTCGTTATCATGTTGCAGTACTGCCCTGTGGCCCAGTTTATGAAGGGAGGGGATCATGCTCTGCTTCAGTATGTTACAGTACATGTTAGAATTCAATGAACTGTAGATCCCCAGTGCTGGCAGCACTCATGCAGCCCCAGACCATGACACTCCAACCACCATGCTTGACTCTAGGCAAGACACACTTGTCTTTGTACTCCTCACCTGGTTGCCGCTCCACACTCTTAACACCATCTGAACCAAATAAATGTATTTTGGTCTCATCAGACCACAGGACATGGTTGCAGTAATCTATGTCCGTAGTCTGTTTGTCTTCAGCAAACTTTTTGTGGGGTTTCTTGTGCATCATCTTTAGAATAGGCTTCCTTCTGGTATGACAGCCATGCAGACCAGTATGATGCAGAGTGCGGCGTATGGTATGAGCACTGACAGGTTGACCCCCCACCCCTTCAAGCCCTTCAGCAATGCTGGCAGCACTCATACGTCTATTTTCCAAAGCCAACCTCTGTGTACGACGCTGACCATGTGCACTCAAACTTCGTAAACTGGGCCGCAGGGTGGTATTGCAACATGATAACGACCCCAAACACACCTCCAAGACGACCAGTGGCTTGCTAAAAAAGCTGAGGGTAAAGGTTATGGCCTGGCCAAGCATGTCTCCAGACCTAAACCCTATTGAGCATCTTTGGGGCATCCTCAAACGGAAGGTGGAGGAGCGCAAGGTCTTTATTATCCACCAGCTCTGTGATGCTGTCATAAATGGATGGAAGAGGGTTCCAGTTGCAACCTGTGAAGCTCTAGTGAACTCCATGCCCAAGAGGGTTAAGGCAGTGCTGGAAAATAATGGTGGCCACACAAAATATTGACACTTTGGGCCCAATTTGTAAATTTTTTCTAAGGGGTGTACTCACTTTTGTTGCCAGCAGTTTAGACATTAATGGCTGTGGGTCGAGTTATTTTGAGGGGACAGTAAATTTACGCTGTTATACAAGCTGTACACTGACTACTTTACATTGTATCAAAGTGTAATTTATTCAGTGTTGTCCCATGGAAAGATATAAAGAAAAATGTGAAGAAATGTGAGGGGTGTACTCACTTTTGTGAGATACTGTAGCTCACAAATTTCAGTTGAAACAAATGGTAAATGGTCCAACCAGAATAACCCAGTCTTCCAAAACCCTATTGGATCTGATCTTCACAAATAAAAATGAACATATAAACAAATCATATAACTTCATCACTGGGCTATCAGATCACAACCTCAAGTTGCTGAAAAATAGATACAGAGTTAAACACAAAAAGGAAGGCAAATTGGTCTCATCATTTATCCCGAAGAAAGATCTAGAACAATTTGAGAAAGAAATTAATGGCACCAAATGGAATGAGATAATATCTGGAAAAAATTGTGAGCAAGCCTGTAACAACCTCACGTCAACATTTCAAGATATAATCTATAAATTTACTAAAACAATGCCCTGCAAAGCAAATGGAAAGCAGAGTCTCCCCTGGTTTGATGCCTCATTATGGATCATAATGAAAAAAAGAGATGCTGCTTTAAAACAATCCTTAAAGTCAGGATTGATGACTGATCGCTTGATTTATAAAGGCCTAAGAAATCAAGCTACATCACAGCTCAGGAAGGCCAAAGCAAATTTCTTTCTTAAAATAATTAAAGATGCAAAAGGTGATAACAGAACATTGTGGAAAGCCATAGACAAATTGTCTGGAAAAGAGCATCCAGAATACCGGATCATACAGATAAATTCAAATGGAACACAAATCACAGATAGCCTCAATATTGCAAACATTTTTAATGATTATTTTGTAAATTCTGTATTGGAACTTGGTGCAAAATTTTTACCAGCCCAACCTCCCCAAAAATCTAATAAAAACACTTGTGACTTCATGAATCTGGAGTGTATCCATGAGCTAAAGTTAAATAAAATATTATCAAAACTTTCAAGCTCAAAAGCCAAAGACGTCTATGGAATTGATACAATGTTTTTAAAAAATCACAGAAATAGCCTTGCCTCTTCAATTACTCTAATCATCAACAAGTCATTTCAGAACAATATATTCCCAAGTGCCTTGAAACATGCCATTGTAACACCTGTGTATAAGTCTGGAGATAAACAGGAGGTTTGCAACTATAGACCTATTAGCATACTGCCTGTCATATCCAAGGCCTTTGAAAAAGTGGTTGCAGAACAGCTGGTAGCCCATCTTGATGCAGAATACCTGCTACATCCCATGCAGTTTGGTTTCAGGACAAAACACTCTACTGAAACAGCATGTTGCTATTTTATAGAATCAATAAAAGCAAACCTGGATAAAGGAGGAGTGGTAGGAGCCGTTTTTCTAGATCTCCGCAAGGCCTTTGACACTGTTAACCACCAGGTACTCCTATCCAAACTGGCCAACTACAAGCTGTCCTCAAATACTTTAAACTGGATAGAATCATATCTCTCCAATCGCACCCAGCATGTCCGTATAAATAATATAACCACATCATCAAAAGCCTGCACAATGGGCGTGCCTCAAGGCTCAATCCTAGGACCGCTGTTATTCAGCATTTATATAAATGATCTCCCAGATGCATGTGATGGAGTGGAGGTTTTGATGTATGCAGATGACACAGTCCTCCATACATATGGCAAGAACGCAGCTGATGTTGCTGCAAAACTATCTAATGCAATGGAAAAAGTGTCAGCATAGCTACGTGATTCATACCTAACATTAAATGTGGATAAAACAGTCACAATGTTTTTCTCAAACAAAAGATACAATGGTGAAATACCCAACATTTCTGTTAATGGTCAAATCATAAAAAATGTCAAAGAGGTTAAATACCTGGGTATCATATTGGATCCCACACTCAGTTTCAAGAAGCATGTTAAAAAACTGAACCAAAGCTTGAGATTTAACTTAGCCAATTTCAGGCACATCAGAGGGTCACTTACAACGGAGGCATCTATGATATTTCTGAATGCTATGATTATGTCTCGTATCAGCTACTGTATAACCTTGTCACTACTTCAGCCACAATTTAGTTTTTTGTCACTTGTCTGTTCCCATATTAACTCTCTTGTCATTTCAGACCCGGCCACTCCCCCCTGCTCTGCACTCCCTGCTGATTACTTCCACCTGGCCTAACCACACTCACCTGCTCCCCATCAGCTATTAGCCCCACAATATATATACCGGTTCATTCCCTCAGTTCCCTGCCAGATTGTCTTTGTGTTACATTGCTCTCCAGCCTATTCCGAATTCCTGCCTGTTTACCTGCCTGCCTATTCGTGTTCTGACCCATCCTTTTGGATTTTGGATTCCCTTTGCCTGCCCCTCTTGGACTTGTTGCCTCGCTACTACCTGGTTTGATTCTTTATTAAACTTTGTTGCTATACCTGAACGGTTTGTTGTCGTGCTATTGGGTTCTGGCCTGCCATTTTGGTACAATCCTGACAGTACAATCTGGCCAAAAGATGAACCCAGCCGACACAAAGGCTCTTAAGGAAGAAGTGGCAGCACAAGGTGCCGCCCTACACCAGCATTTGAGACAGTTCACCGCTATGGAAGTGGCTTTCCAGGAAGCTTCGGAACGCCACAATCAGCATTTTGAGGTTCTGAGCGGCCAGCTCCAGCAGCTCACGCTGGACAGCCAGACCCCAGCGGTTCAACCACCCACCAGCCCTCCTGTCCCTGCTGTCTCCCGGCCAGAGCCCCGCTTAAGTGCTCTAGAGCGCTTTTCTGGAGCTCCAGATACCTGTCGCTCCTTTCTGACTCTGTGCTCATTGACTTTTGAACTACAACCTCTCACATATCCCACGGAGAGGTCGAGAGTGGCTTTCATGATCACCCAGCTTACTGGGCGGGCCCGGAACTGGGGTGCCGCCGAGTGGGAGAAGCAGTCGGCTCTCTGTTCTTCTGTGGCTGCCTTCTCTGAGGGTCTTCGGAAGGTGTTTGATCATGCTACCCCTGGTCGAGAGGCTGCTCGGGGTCTGTTTAACCTGGCTCAGGGGAGCCGGAGAGTGACTGATTATTCCATCGAGTTCCGGACTATCGCTGCAGAGAGTGACTGGAACTCTTCCTCCCTGGCTGACGCTTTTTACAACGGACTTTCTGATGCCATCAAGGACGAGCTGGCGGCCCGGGATCCTCCAGGGGATTTGGACGTTCTCATCGCCACCGCTATCCGCATCGATGGACGTATCCAGGAGAGGAGACGAGAGAAGGTACTGACCAGCACTTCCCGTAGCCTTCCACGTCTTCCAGTTTCACCTTCCACTTCAACGGGTTTTCCTACCGCTGCTGCCTCTAGTGACCCAGTTGAACCCATGCAGCTGGGCAGGACCAGGCTGTCAGCTGCTGAACGACAACGGCGCCAAAGGGAGAACTGTTGCATGTACTGTGGAGAGGGAGGCCATTACGTGTCATCCTGTCCAGTAAAAGACAGGGCTCACCAGGAATCCAGAGGGCGCTGGTGAGCCGCATCAAGAACTTTGAAGGTCCCTCTCGAGCACTACTTCATGCCCAGCTCAACTTTAATGGTCTGTCCCATACTGTCGCTGTCCTCATTGACTCGGGAGCTGACACCAACCTTCTGGATCGGGGCCTTGCCATGCAGCTGGGTATTAACCTGGAACCCTTGGCCGAGCCTATTGAGGCTACTGCTCTCGATGGGCGCCTCCTCTGCACTGTAACCCATCGCACAGTTCCTGTTCATCTGGGCATATCAGGTAACCACACTGAATCACTAACCTTTCACCTGATTAATGCACCTCAGCAGCCAGTGGTCTTGGGGTATCCTTGGTTAATTAAACATAATCCACACATTGACTGGAGAACCGGTTCCATTCTACAATGGAGTGATCAATGTCTTGCGGTCTGTCTGAAATCTGCCTTGTTACCTGCCTGCAGCACCCCTTCTTCTAATGAATTCCCAGATCTCTCAGGTGTCCCGTCGGAGTACTACGACTTAAAGGAGGTGTTTGACAAGGTACGGGCCACCTCTCTTCCCCCACACCGCCCGTATGATTGTGCCATTGACCTCCTCCCTGGCTCATCCCCACCCAGGGGGAGGCTCTACTCTCTGTCAGCCCCGGAGACCAGGACCATGGACGAATACATAAACAACTCACTGGCAGCAGGCCTCATCCGTCCCTCTTCATCACCTGCTGGAGCAGGGTTTTTCTTCGTGGGTAAGAAGGACAAATCCCTCCGGCCCTGCATCGATTACCGCGGTCTGAATGATGTCACCATTAAGAACAGGTACCCCCTCCCACTCATCTCTTCTGCATTTGAACTTTTGCAAGGGGCCACTGTGTTTACCAAGCTTGATCTCAGGAATGCCTATCACCTAGTTCGCATTCGGGAGGGGGATGAGTGGAAGACGGCGTTCAATACCCCTAGGGGCCACTACGAGTACCTGGTAATGCCTTTCGGACTCACAAATGCTCCTGCAGTATTCCAAGCCTTAGTGAATGATGTGCTCCGGGATTTTCTCAATGTATTTGTGTTTGTTTATCTTGATGACATCCTCATCTTCTCCAAGACCGAACAGGACCATGTGCAGCATGTCCGCAGGGTTCTCCAGAGACTCCTAGAGAACCAGCTGTTCGTGAAGGTCGAGAAGTCCGAGTTCCATGCCACTGAGGTGTCGTTCCTGGGATACATAATTTCAGTCGGAAGTATTCACATGGATCCCACCAAGATTAAAGCGGTGGTGGATTGGCCGGTCCCCACCACTCGTAAGAAGCTTCAACAATTTCTGGGGTTTGCCAATTTCTATCGTAGGTTTATCCGCAACTATAGTTCTGTAGCAGCTCCCCTGACAGCCCTCACCTCCCAAAAGGTAGCCTTCCAATGGTCCCCTGCTGCAGGAAGGGTGTTCAGTGAGTTAAGGTCACGGTTCTCTTCTGCTCCCATCCTCATCCTACCAGATCCAGAACGCCAGTTTGTCGTTGAGGTGGATGCGTCAGACTCCGGGGTGGGGGCAGTCCTGTCTCAGCGGTCAGGTAAAGACCAAAAGTTACATCCATGTGCCTTTTTCTCCCGCAAATTGTCCCCAGCGGAGAGAAATTATGACGTTGGAAACCGGGAGCTATTGGCGGTTAAGATGGCTCTCGAGGAGTGGAGGCACTGGTTGGAGGGGGCGAAGAATCCGTTTGTGGTGTGGACGGACCACAAAAACCTGGAGTACATCCGGTCAGCCAAACGGTTGAACTCCCGTCAGGCCAGGTGGGCGTTGTTCTTTAATCGTTTTGATTTTACCCTGTCTTATCGCCCAGGTTCTAGGAACGTCAAACCAGATGCCCTGTCCCGTCAGTTCCAATCCGAACATGTTCCCACACATCCTGAGAGCATCCTCCCCACTAAGATGGTCATCGGCGCAGTTACCTGGGACATTGTGGACAAGGTAAAACGGGCCCAGGCCGACCACCCGGCCCCCAGTGCTTGCCCTGATAATCGTCTGTATGTGCCTGTGAATCTCCGCTCTCAGGTCCTCCAGTGGGGACATTCTTCTCGCCTTGCCTGTCATCCAGGGGTTAGGCGCACTCTAGCCCTGCTGAAGCAACGGTTCTGGTGGGCTACCATGGAAAAGGACGCCAAGGAGTTCATCGCTGCTTGCTGTGTTTGCTCCCAGCACAAGATCGCTCTCCATGCCCCTGCGGGCCTTCTTCAGCCACTGCCTGTTCCTCATCGTCCGTGGTCCCACATCTCGATCGACTTCGTCACCGGACTGCCTCCCTCCGAGGGTAACACCACTATTCTTACTATTGTGGACAGATTTTCTAAATCTGCTCAGTTTGTTCCGTTGCCCAAGTTACCATCTGCCAAGGAAACAGCTGAAATTATGTTGCATCATGTTTTCCGTCTGCACGGCCTTCCCTGTGACATTGTCTCCGACCGGGGGCCGCAGTTCACTTCTCGTTTCTGGACAGAGTTTTGTCAGCTTGTGGTGGCCCTTGTGGTTTTGTTGATTTTAATGCCTGTAACAGCATGTAAAACTGATGACTTTAAACACAAAGTTGGTTGGATTATGTTGTTAAGCCTTGAACCTCATAGAAATGGCTGTTTAATCATGAGAAAATGTATTTTAGGTGCCTAAATGCAAGTTGCACTTCTCTTTGACTCTCTGCTGAAGTGTGACAGAATGGGATCATCAAAACAGCTCCCAAAAGATCTGAAAAACAAAGATTGTTCATTGTCATGGTTTAGGGGAAGGCTACAAGAAGCTTTCCCAAAGGTTTCAATTGTCAATTTCGACTGTAGGGAACGTTGTTAGGAAATGGAAGGACACAGGCATAGTGGCAGTTAAACCCAGGCATGGCAGACCAAGAAAAAAACAGGAGCGGCATAGGTGGAGGATTGTGAGAATGGTTGCACACAACCCACAGATCACCTCCAAAGGCCTGCAAGAACATCTGGCTGCAGATTGTGTATCTGTACATCGTTCAACAATTCAGCGCAATTTACACCAAAACATCTGCTTTTTATAAAGACCAAATAACTTAATTTTTGTCTCATCAGTCCAAAGCATTTTATTCCAATATGAAGCTGGCTTGTCTAAATGAGCTTTTGCATACTCCATGCAACTGTATCTGTGGCGTGGGCGCAGAAAGGGCTTCCTTCTCATCACCCGGCCATACAGATGTTTTGGTGCAAATTGCACTGAATTGTAGAACCATGTACAGATACACCATCTGCAGCCAGATGTTCTTGCAGGTCTTTGGAGGTGATCTTTGGGTTGTGTGCAACCATTCTCACAATCCGCCGCATATGCCGCTCTTGTACTTTTCTTGGTCTGCTAGACCTGGGTTTAACTGCAACTGTGCCTGTGTCCTTCCATTCCCTTACAGTAGAAATTGACAATTGAAACCTTTGGGAAAGCTTCTTGTAGCCTTCCCCTAAACCATGACAATGAATAATCTTTGTTTTTAAGATCTTTTGGGAGCTGTTTTGATGATCCCATTCTGTCTCACTTCTGCAGAGAGTCAAAGAGAAGTGGAACTTGCATTTAGGCACCTAAAATACCTTTTATCATGATTAAACAGACCTTTTTATGAGGTTCAAGGCTTAACAACATAATCCAACCAATTTTGTGTTTAAAGTCCACAGTTTCACATGCTGTTACATGCATTAAAATCAGCAAGACCACAAGGGTTCCCATATTTTTGCACAGCCAGTTTTTCACATTTTATTTAATTTCATAAAACTAAATACTGCTTTTCAAAAAATCTTTGTTTGGAAAACATCCCAGTACTTAGCTGTTCCTGGTAAATGAAAGACATACCACTTTTATCTGTTTTGTGTGAAAGCAGAGTCAATTATAATGCCGGCTGAGAGGGGTTCCCAAACTTTTTCATATGACTGTATATATATTGTATATTGTTATTGTATTCTGTGTTGACCTGCACAGGGACTGCAGATGGAAATGAGCAAACTGCTATAATCTGGTACAATGCATCTTTTTTATGTGAAATTAATGTTACTTTGTACATGGTCCCTGACAAATAAACTAATAAACTAAACTGAGTGACAGTGTGTGTTATCTCAGTGAGGACTATTCATAGTGTTTGCTGCACTGAACCTGTTTTGCAGGAACTGTTCAGCTCCAATGACTGTTGATAGTGCAGACTGTAGTTAGAGTTTTGCATATTGAGCTACATCGAAAAAAACTGTAAAATCCAAAAGAAATGTTCCCTCGTAAACTTATAAAGTGAGTTTGCATCCCTTATTTGCTTTACAACCCCCCCCCACCCCCTCTATGGTCACCATCAGTCTTTGTTCCCCAACCAATCAGTTTTTAACACTCATATGAAAATTCATATTTTCTTTAACAATCCAGATGTATACACAAGAAAAAGTTTTGCATCAGTTATGTTAAGTCAAGTAATAAACAGTCCTTCCTATTAGGGCTGTAACGATATGGTTAGATTTGTATCACGATTTTTGACCCACGATTCAATACATACAACGATTTTTTTAATTAACAAGCATTTTATTTAAATCAATCAATCAATCAATCAATCAATCAATCAATCAATCAATCTTTATTTATAGAGCACTTTTCATACAAGTAAATGTAACACAAAGTACTTTAAACACCCCCCCCCCCTCCCACGACACACCCCGGTATATTCATACGCGCAAAAACAATCCCCCCTCCCAGCCATCCAAACCCAAAGCATATCATTGTGACAAATTTCATTAAAAACAGGAAGAAGAGACTGCGCTGAGGATAACAACTGTGAAAAAATAACATTTATAATAATGTAACATTTAGTAATAATTAACCTGACCAGATTTGAACACAAAGAACTAAATAAGCAATATGAATAAATAAGTAACCAAAGATATAACATTTCTCTCTTCTCTGTAGAGCGGTTGCACAAACTTTTGATGTAAACCATAAATCAAGTTCGAAAACAAATAAACACTTTACAGCTACAGCTTCCTTAACCAAACCTTTTATCCAAAACCTAAAAAAAAGAAAATATATACCTATATATACATATATATATATTTTTTTTTATTGCGATTCTGCATTTTCACACCGCGATGCGGGATCGTGGCTCTGTGTATCGCGATTCTCGGTTCGATACACATATTGTTACAGCCCTACTTCCTATACATGTATGCTAGAGTTACACTGCAGCCAAAATACCTCATTTTACTGTTAGTTTACTGCCCAGCTGAAAGACCATGACATTAGCCTGAAGCACAGGGGGGATATTTGCTAGCGCTAAGCCCATTCACTGTTCAGCATTTGGGGAAACAACATTACAGACTTTTTTATGTCTTGAGAAGCAACAGCCTTATGCATTTTTATACAGTATAGCCTATTAGTGAGTGTCCACCGGAGATAAACGTGTGGACATTTCTATGGAATAAATACAAGTTTAAATTCACATCTATTTTGTTTGTCAAAGCCAAAGGAAACCACTTGAGAAGGGCCAGAAGTTACAGCTTGCTGAACCATTGCTCTACAAAGACCCACACCTGACACACAGAAAGAATAAATAGGTTGAGCTTCACCTCCTTTTGAGTCTTGAGAGTGAAACACCAATTAATCAGTTGTCAACTGCAGTCCGAGATCTGCAGGTTCCATCCTTGATTCATCTTGGCGGAGCCTGAATATCTACATTGATAAAAGTGTACAGTACATCCTTTACAATGTCCGTGACTGTGTAATTGAGGGTATTGATCCCATCTGTTTCCATGGTGGACTTGGTATGTTTCAGTTTGTTTACCCTATTTGGATTGTCCTCATTGTGCATGTCTCTCTTATGTTTGATCATCTTGTACTTCCCCACCACAAGGTCAGGTCGAGAGATCTTCATTCCATGGAAGGTAAGACGCTGAAAGATATCATCGTCCTCACCGCCCCAGCCCCAGTAAGTGTTGGAGAAGCCGTTCATCTTTAAGAATTGGCTCTTGGCTAATGAAGAAACCCCACCAAATATGTTTTTATAGGGTAATTTGAAGTTAAATATGTCAATAGCAACAGACAAGTGTCTGGGATTGTCAAAACACCGGTAAAGGTTACGGTCATCCATAGGAACCAGATCTATGTCAGAGAAGACAAAGCACTCATAATCATATTCCTTCAGTGATTCAGCATAGCCCACATTAAGCAGTTTAGCGCGGTTGAACACTCCATTTCCGTCCTGGTTGATGACATACACGCCGTAGTCCAACTGCTGTCGAATCAATATAGGATGCACATAGTACAGCCAATGCTTCAGGTGCTCATGACGATTTCGGAATGGGATGATGATGGCCACCTAAACAAGTGAAAATAAGTGCCGTAAAATACCAGTTGAGTGTCTAAAGTGAGCTCACATGGCCCTTTAAAGTGCTATTTGAAGAGTGCAAGTGCCCTGGCTGTAAATACCCATAAAACAAACACAAAACCCCACTAAAGTGAAAATAAAGTCCAAACTGGGACTGCCCGAAATTGTGATACAAATATGTTTTTCTCATGCTCAGTAGAGGACAAGTTGTTGCTCATCAAGTTATCATTTTGACACTTTACACAAATAGTATGAAATTAGGTTTTGACACCTTTTAAGTGTGGAGTATCTACATCAAACTATCTACATTTCTCAACTGTTCCAAATCTATTAGTTATTGTTTGATCTATACTTTCATCGTTTATGCAGTTCATTTATGCATTCGTTCTTTCCATTTGTTCACCTACCTTCTGTCGGGCAATACAGTCTGGTGGCTTGTAGCGTCCTCCCTTCTGAAGAGGAGAACCGACCTGCGTCCTCACTTCATCCAAAGTCAGCTTATGGTCAAACTCCACACGGTGGGGACCCACAAGATTTGGCGGGGTGTCCGGGCAGGGTCCCAACGTCTGCTTCGTGGCTTGCAGACTTACATTCATCCCCAGGGAAGAGTTGTAGTTTTTATTTTTCACGTAGTACGGATTCATAGTTAAAAGAGTTTCTATTTTGTAGAATCGAATCCCCACGTAAAAAAACACACTGAGAAAAAAGAGAGCATAAAATATGTTTTTTTTAATCATTTTTGCTCCTGGCGAAGATGTGAGATATCAGTCAACCCCGTTCCCTTAAAGTCATGACATATTTAAGGACATGTCTCCCAGGAAGGAGGCGTCTAACAGTGAGTGACAGGCTGTTTTGCAGACACTTCTAATAGGTATGCATTGTTATTGTAAAACATGGGAGGGGTCAGGTTGGACTGAAACTGAGGAGACAGGTAGAGAGGCAGACAGGCCTGTTTCGCCGTGGGTCTAACCTGCTCGGGAGGTGATTAGACTACCCTGAGTTTGTTTTCACTTTACGCTGCAGCGCCGACTGAAGAAAGAGTCACTGTCACAACGCGTCCCTGTACAGTTTGAAGCAAAATCACCCCATAGAAATCTCCATCGGGGAGGTTTTTATCATGTACTGATGATTTTACGTTTGATCGATAATCTGATCAGTAGCCTTGTTCTCAGCCCTCTGTCCGTTCATATAGGCGGCCACCTTACACATCGTGAACATGCTCTACATTCAGATTAATAAAGCTATTTGTATTGTGCTTTTTAACGTCTGTGTCACTGAACAGATATGTCAGGTGGAGTCATGTAACCATGCGGCTGCACGCGATCGTTACTGTTCACTTGAGCCTCGTTAAATAGCCTAATATGAATAAAAATTACATCATAATTTAAACTGTGATCACTTGAGGAAAATGGATCTGGTAATAAATAAATCGGGCTCTTCAATGGAAACTGTCACCTAATGTGTCTGACGCTGATGTCTTTCAATCCCCATTTAAAAAAAGCGACAGTCTGTTTACTGCACATATTAGGCTATACAGGGGCGCAACTAGGGCCTACCCACTTTCTGGGGGGTATGCAGACACTTAGCAGGCGCCCCCCACCCCCGAATTACAGACTTCCATTTTAAATTACATATTAGAGCAGGTGATCGGCTCAACCATGTCATGTCTGCCTGCACTGATTTCCCCAAAAGTAAAGGACACAGTGAAGAACAGGTTGGTCAGCAAAAATTAAAACCATACTGGGCATTTAGGTTTTTGTGGCCTCACTAGTGTCAGGCATGCAAACTCATAAGACATGAAAAAGGTGACATCCGAAAACAAACCCCTGTAGGGGGGTCTGGGGTTTTCCCCCCCAGAATGTTTTGTGATTTGAACATGTAAAATGGGCAATTAGGTGAACTCTGGTGAAGAGAATTAAAGACAAAGAAAACTTTTATTTCAGTTCAAATGAATAGCAAAATGAGCCAAACAAGTTAGTCAGCCAACCTTCTTGACTTTACCCATACAACGTGTGAAGGTATTTACTAAGAAAAACGTTAAAAAAACAGCTCAGAAAAACGGTTAAATTGGAAAAACCTTGTTGATAAATTTTTTTTCTCAAGTGAATGAGAGAGAAAAGGCATTAAATAAGACAAAAAAACTTAGAGCCACCAATCTATCACACCAAATTCCCTTACAATAAACTATTATATACTCTCTCTCTCTCTCTCTCTCTCTCTCTCTCTCTCTCTCTCTCTCTCTCTCAGGCAGGCAGGTACAGTATCTATAGATGCTTTCATGCGGAGCCCCCATCCACCCTCTGCATGTAAAAGATTCCAACCCCCTTGTACTGTATGTCTGAAATGTTGCACCCGGATGCTGCTTTGCAGGTTGATCCAGTGGGTGCCCGGGATGCTTTTCATAACAGTAATGGAGTAGGCAGAAATGTGCCATTGCTTTATAGTTGCTTGTTTCCTCTAGTGTGAGATGTTACATTCCAGAGCCATTTTCCACACAGATTTTTAAAATCACTCTTTCCTGACAAAAAAAAGAAAAGCTTCTTTAAAGGTATTGTTCTTCATGCTTCCTGTAATACTGTATGTGTAACTTACACACTATTCAAACCGATCCTGAATTGTAATGCTTTGGGGGATTCTGAATTGTGATGCCCCCCCCCCCCCCCACCCTTCCTTAGCATTGTACATTATACTTAGCATTGCACAACATACTTCAAACTTCAAAACTTTCTTCAATTAAACAGCGACAAAACTGAAGTAATTGTCTTTGGTGCCAGGGATGAACAATCAAAAGTCAGCGCACAGCTTACATCTGTTATGTTAGAAAGCACACACCAAGCTAGAAATCTTGGAGTAGTGATAGATTCCGACTTGAATTTCAAAAAACACATTAAATCAATTACTAAGTCAGCCTACTACCACCTTAAAAATATATCGAGAATTAAAGGGCTAATATCTCAGCAGGACTTAGAAAAACTTGTCCATGCATTTATTTTTAGTAGACTTTAGTAGACTTGACTACTGTAATAGTGTCTTTGCAGGCCTTCCTAAAAAATCAATCAGACAGCTTCAGCTAATTCAGAACGCTGCTGCTCGAGTCCTAACTAGGACCAAAAAAGTAGATCACATTACCCCAGTTCTTAGGTCTTTACACTGGCTTCCTGTCACTCAAATAATTGATTTTAAAATATTGATGATGGTCTACAAAGCCTTAAATGGTTTAGGGCCAAAATACATTACTGATCTGCTGATACATTATGAGCCGCCCAGAGCCCTTAGGTCGTCTGGGACAGGTCTTTTAAAAGTCCCCAGAGCTAGGACTAAACAGGGAGAGGCGGCATTCAGCGTTTATGCGCCCAATGTCTGGAACGGACTGCCAGAGAGTCTGAGGTCCGCTGAGACTCTCAGCTCTTTTAAATCGGGTCTCAAAACTTTCTTGTTTCCCTTTTAACCTGTAATTTTTTTTTTTTTTGGTAAAATGTTTTAATTCTTTTATTTAAATGTTGTATTTTTATCCATGTTTTAAATTTGTTCCTTTTTTGTATTTGTATTCTTTATTTGATTTTAACCCTGTGAAGCACCTTGAGTGGCCCTGTGCCTGAAATGTGCTCTATAAATAAAATTGCCTTGCCTTGCCTAAGGCAAGGCAAGGCAACACTATACATGTACATAAGCCCTGCAGCTCACCCACAGAAAACATTTTGTCAGAAACATGTTTTTGTCGTTACACTCATAGCTCCAAAGAAAAACCTGCTGTTCTAGTTTACACTGCCTGGGAATCTTATCTACTGTCTGATCAGGACCTTAACATTTCTCTTTAGACTGAGATGCATCCAAGCGAATCCATCATCTTGTTCAGTGAATTGGAAACAGAAACTAAGACAAACTTAACCTCAGTCTTTTCATGTTAAGTTATTTATACATTTTAATCAACTGAAATTGTGAGTCTGGCACATTGCCTCTGTAAGGAGACCTCACTCCCTCTCTCTCTCTCACACTCACTCACTCTCTCTCTCACTCTCACACTCACTCACACACACACACACACTCACTCACACACACACACACACACACACACACACACACACACACACACACACACACACACACACACACACACACACACACACACACACACACACACACACACACACACACACACACACACACACACACACACAACTCAGTCGTGCGCTGGAATGGTGCAAAATATGATAATAGTGGGAAACAGGCAGAGGTGGGCAGAGTAGCCAAAAAATTTACTCAAGTAAAAGCAAGTTACTTTAAGATTATAATTACTCAAGTAGAAGTAAAAGTACTCATACAAATAATTACTCAAGTAAGAGTAAAAAAGTATGCAGTGAAAAGACTACTCAAGTACTCAAGAGTACAAGTAGGCCTACTGAATTACTCCGGATTTATTTTTGAAATATACAGAGTAACACAAACGGTACAGAATAAACACGAACATAATATAAAACAGCAATGTTCAAATAAAGATATGTTAAATAACATAATTGTAAATAAAACAATAAATAAGGTATTTAAAAATCAAATGAATAACCCTTGAACTCAAACAATAATACATTCATTATCTGCCAAAGTAAATACATCACCCTTCAAATAAAATGATAATAAATTAGTCTTGTCCAAAATTATATTAATTAAAACCAATACACTATCAACACTGTTGCAATTGTTTTGCACATACACATTTTAAAACAAATTCCTACAATATGTCACTGGTCCTGAGAAAATTATCTAGGTTGTGTTTAGCCCCAAAAATATAAAACACAAAATTAAACTTCGTTACACATCACTTGCGAGTGTGTGAGTTTGTATGTGAGGCCAGGGGTGTGGCTATTGCTCCTTGGAATCAGCGGTTTCTTCCATTTTCTCGACTCACCCAGATAGTCGGTAAAATATGCGTTTAACCTACATGGCACGACCACGGACACAACATCGGTGCGGAACCGCAGCATTTAAAAAGGTCCGCGGACATTGTTGAGCCCATGGTTGAGCCCTATGACAACATGACAACACTTGTCATGTGACTGAAGTGGCTGCATTTGATTGGCAAGCTTTTGTAATGTGGTTTTTATTGGTTGAAATAGTCACATGATAGAGATGTTGGCTGAAGACGTCCCCGGGGAGAGAAATCATGAGAGAAATGGCTCTCGCATGTAATAAATAAAATATATAAAAAAATAAAGTAACGACCGTCACGTAGCCAAATGGAACGGCGTAAAAGTACCGTTCTTTCTTCAAATATTTACTCAAGTAAAAGTAAAAGTATGTTGCAATAAAACTACTCCTAAAATTACAATTTATTCAAAAAGTTACTCAAGTAGCCTATTTGTAACGGAGTAAATGTAGCGCGTTACGACCCACCTCTGGAAACAGGTGAGTGTGTTGTTTTGGCGCTGACCTGCTATAGGCTAATTAAATCACTACACTACCATTCAAAAACTGTGAAAACAGATAGGCCTATAGTCAAAAACTTGAGGTGACACCACGTAAATCTGCAGTGACAATCCGCGAGTCGCGGCCGATAATCAGTGTGCATTAATCAATACAATCGGCCATATAAAACAAAAGCTTTTTATCATCCCCGCAATCTTTCTCCTTCTCAGGGGCACTTTACACGACAACACGAAACAGTGCAAACGCGGAAAAATTCCCGCGGTTGCACTATATCATTTACAGGAAAACAGCAAACGCAGGCATGAAACCGCAGGTTTTTGAGATCACCTCCCAGGGAGGATTTTTTGGAAAACTTAACGGTTTTGGTTTCCTGTAAACACCGAAAACATTTCCCCTGATAACGCTGACGTCACGGCTCCACCCTCACACATGCGTAGTCTATAACATTTGCTGTCAAAATACCCACAAGCGAGTTATAAAGTTAGAAGACAACATGAACGGTGTCTCCACGGCACCATCACTGTGATCAGCGGAGAGTGTCGTGCAGCGCTAAAATATAGGCTAACACTCGCCAATTTAGTCCAAGCGATTACCGCAGTAAGTTATTGAGACCACCCGCCACTTTGGCTGGGGAAAGATTTGTGCTCTGCCTGTTTTTCTAGCTAAATAAACGTGTGTCACTTCTATATGCCAGGGACACGGCTCTCTCTCTACATTAAAAACACTATCAGCGTGCAGCGGTTAAGCTAGCGGCTACTGTTCAACAAAAGGAGCATTAAGGCTACGGCTTCAAAGTAAAAGCATTTCACTGGCTAAACATTAATAGCATTTCACTGGACACACGTGAGTTGACTTTTATTTTGAAGTACGCCTAACAGGAAAGTATCCGCTCACGAATCCCCTTCACTATCAGCAAGTCTTCTGTTTTTACGAGTTCAATGCGGTGAAATAAGAGGACAGAAAGCTTGTCTTTTACAATATTTGTAACCCCAAGCTTACACCAACCGCTTTATGAACGTTAGTGGCATTCATTTTCGGTTACAGTAAGGTTTTATGCATCAAATTGTACCGGAAGAGCTATCTACTAGGCTGTGTCACCGCTGACTATTGGCTTGGCACTGCTGCTACAGCGATTTCGGCCCGTTTCCTCTGAAAACTTGTGTACGGGTGAAGATGTCAGATAAATTGTGTCTGAACGGGGTTTTCTTTTAAACCAAAAACTGGAAAACTGTCACGTTTTCACAGTGTAAAGTGCCCCTCAATCTTCCCGTTTTCTGTTTTGTGCCCCCGAGAGCTTTCTTTTCTGCCTCTCCATCTGTAGGTCCCTGTCACCAAATGACAACAATATTCAAATGAAAGCTCTCGCGCTCCAGCGCGTGCTCGAGGGGGCGCGCACTGGAGCGCCTATAGTGTGGGGAGGAGGAGGCGAAGGAGCGGGGGGCGCCTTATCAGTGACGTGCCTCTGTTATTGATCATATCATTTACACAAACACTGTTAAATACAGAACAATGCCGACTCCAAATAATTTCCCCCCCCGATCGCTTTGGCGCCCCTCTAGTGCGGCGCCCCATGCGCCGCATAGCGCATACCCACTTTTTGCGCCACTGAGGCTATAGCTTGCCAACATATTATACAGCGAATATAAAACACTGTCAGCAATGCTGTGCCGCGCCAGCTTAATACTTTACTGCTGATATGCGTAACTTTTTTAAATAGACTATGGCTTCTCATACGGAAGCAAAATTATTCTCTTGACAAAAAATGTTTGCTCTGTTTTTTTCTGAATTGCAGAGGAGATTAGATCAGAGTTATTTAAGCAATAGCACATGAGAGGGAGCATGTTGTCGCTCTATATCAGCACTGCTGTGATTCGGTCGTAGGTACGAGGCCGTAGGCCAAGTGCCGAAGAGAAACATGTAAAACCAGCTACCTGAAATAGGCCCCTGAGGCCTGTTTCAGGTAGCTGGTTTTACATGTTTCCATACCACAGGCTTCTTTAAAACTGTTTTTAGCTGTATGGCCTCAGATGTCCTAGAAATTGTCAATATGTCCCTTCGCACTGGTGTATTCCCACAGGCCCTGAAAACAGCTGTCATCAAGCCACTCCTAAAAAATACATATATATATATGATACATCACTCATGAACAATTATAGGCCGATATCCAACCTACCATTTTTAAGCAAGATCATTGAAAAAGCTGTTCATCATCAGCTAAATAACTACTTAGCAATGAATAACTGCTTTGATGTCTTTCAGTCAGGTTTTCGACAACACCACAGCACTGAGACTGCTCAGAGGGGTATACTACGAAGCGAGATTAAGGGCTGAGCGAGCTCTGTTGAGTCTAAAGCGGTCTAAAGCCAGAATTTTCAGTATCACGAAAGGTGGCTCTCTTTCTACCTGGCTAGATCACCGTGGTAACAGAGGCTGCACGGCTAACCTGCTCAGAGCAGTTTTTGTTCCAGAGTTTGAGCTTAAATTCGGCTCTTAGAGCGCGGACCTGACAATATTGTCTGAGCGCTACATTCTTACTGAGGAAACTGTTACATCTAAATTTATTGATCAGTAAGTTAATGAACGAAACGAAGCCGTGACATTAGGCTTACAGAGTGAACTGTAACATCGCGCTGGGGCTTTTTGCCACATGCATACAGTTATTGAAAATGTAAAATAGCCCACACCTATAGCCTACTGTATGCAGCGCCACTCTATGCTCTCACCTCAAATGATTTTACCTGGCGATCTACACACACTGGCTCTTAATAAAGCGTTCTATAAAATCACAGTTTGCAACATTATTTCACTGTAGGCTTTTTTCTTTTCATAAATAGCGATTACAGTTGGGACGTGACAGGTGACAGCTGTTACAGTTCGGACATCGTTGCAGACTCGCAGGTTAAGCTTCTCACAGTTCATATTTGTCCTCCAGACTACAGGTTTTTTAATGTATGCCTATTGGTATTTGTAAGATTCAAATAAAAGGCTAATAGTCTAAATCAAAATTGTATTCATTATGATGTGGCCCAAAATTAAATGATTTTCCATAGGCTATTCATTTGGGGACAGTGTCAGACTTAAATTACATTCTTAAGTATGGGACTATAGGCGTAGTGCTATAAATATAGCAAAGTAGCCTATATATAGCCTATTAGGCTAAATGGTATAGTGTTTAAATCCGAGTTCAACGTTTCATTGTTTTATAATGTCACGTTACGCACTGCGAGAACGATCGGCAAGATAAATAAATCGTTTCCATGCTGGCAGCATTCCACTCTCCTTAGCCTATTTGCAGTAAGAGTTTTTTTCGGCTCTCTGTTTTCTGCTGTAATAATTCAGACTGACAAACTCTTCCTCTTGAATGAAGTTGGCGACACACTTTTGTTTTACTCAGCTGCTCACAATCAGTCCGTTTGTGTAAAGTTAGCGGCACAAGATCAGTCCAGTCTGTGCGGAAGCAGAGTCAAATGACGGTCAAACGCCCCCTCTCATGGGGACGCGCACAGAGCCTGAAGCTGAAACCCTCGTTCAACATAAGAGGTTGATAACTGCCTTCGTGATACCGGTTAGCTCTGAGCGAGGGTATGTGTTATGTTGAACCAGATCAAAAAAAGAGAGCCGGGCTCTGTTGAGTTTGCTTCGTAGTATACCCCTCTGGTTAAGGTCCTCAATGACATCCACTTAAACACAGACAGTGGCAAAAGCTCTGTATTAGTTTTATTGGATCTCAGTGCTGCGTTCGACACAGTTGACCACAGCATATTGCTAGATCGACTTGCAAACTGGGTTGGACTTTCTGGAACTGTGCTAAACTGGTTTGAATCATACTTAAAGGAAAGAGACTACTATGTGTCAATAGGCAATTTCACATCCGAGCGAACAAATATTACATGCGGGGTCCCCCAAGGTTCCATTCTTGGGCCTCTTCTGTTTAACATATACATGCTACCGCTAGCTCAGATTATGAACAAAAACAAATTATGCTACCATAATTATGCAGACGACACACAAATTTACATAACCATATCACCAGGAGACTATAGTCCGATTCAAGCACTAAGTAAATGCATTGAACAAATCAATGACTGGATATGCCAAAACTTTCTTCAATTAAACAGCGACAAAACTGAAGTAATTGTCTTTGGTGCCAGGGATGAACAATCAAAAGTCAGCGCACAGCTTAAATCTGTTATGTTAGAAAGCACACACCAAGCTAGAAATCTTGGAGTAGTGATAGATTCCGACTTGAATTTCAAAAAACACATTAAATCAATTACTAAGTCAGCCTACTACAACCTTAAAAATATATCGAGAATTAAAGGGCTAATATCTCAGCAGGACTTAGAAAAACTTGTCCATGCATTTATTTTTAGTAGACTTGACTACTGTAATAGTGTCTTTGCAGGCCTTCCTAAAAAATCAATCAGACAGCTTCAGCTAATTCAGAACGCTGCTGCTCGAGTCCTCACTAGGACCAAAAAAGTAGATCACATTACCCCAGTTCTTAGGTCTTTACACTGGCTTCCTGTCACTCAAAGAATTGATTTTAAAATATTGATGATGGTCTACAAAGCCTTAAATGGTTTAGGGCCAAAATACATTACTGATCTGCTGATACGTTATGAGCCGCCCAGAGCCCTTAGGTCGTCTGGGACAGGTCTTTTAAAAGTCCCCAGAGCTAGGACTAAACAGGGAGAGGCGGCATTCAGCGTTTATGCGCCCAATGTCTGGAACGGACTGCCAGAGAGTCTGAGGTCTGCTGAGACTCTCAGCTCTTTTAAATCGGGTCTCAAAACGTTCTTGTTTCCCTTTTAACCTGTAATTTTTTTTTTTTTTTGGTAAAATGTTTTAATTCTTTTATTTAAATGTTGTATTTTTATCCATGTTTTAAATGTGTTCCTTTTTTTTTGTATTTGTATTCTTTATTTGATTTTAACCCTGTGAAGCACCTTGAGTGGCCCTGTGCCTGAAATGTGCTCTATAAATAAAATTGCCTTGCCTTGCCTTACTCTGAGTTAAATCCTGTGCTCTGTGTTGGTCTCTGTGTAGATATGGGGAAATACTTACAAAACCAACCTATAGCCGTTATGCACATTACAAAAAAGAGCAATAAGGATCATCAGTAATGCTAGATATCTTGAACATACCAACTCATTATTCCTAAAGTCACACGTACTGAAGCTCACTGATCTGGTTCCATTTAAGACTGCACAAATCATGTTCAAGGCAAGAAATCAACTACTTCCGGGAAACATCAAAAAACTGTATATGGACAGAGCAAAACAAAGATTATGCTATAATTTGAGAGGAGAATTTAATTTAAAAGAATATAATTTCAGAGCAACACATTTTTTGAACGATATCGGGATGAGTGTAGGTGATTTTGAGTGCGATTTTAGCTAGACTGATTGTATTGGGATAAGTGGTTTTGTTTTCTTTTTTGTTTTTGTTTGTTTGTTTATTTCTGTCATTTTCTTTGTACATTTTGTAAATATGAAAGTATTGTATAAATATTAATAATTTGATGCACATTATGTAAATAGCTGTTAAAATCTGATAAATTCACATCAGATAATTATGAGCAGTTTAATAAGGGGAGGGAATAAATAAGCTTTGGCTTCCTCAGACACAGACGATACATTTACTTTATAAATATTGTTTATGACACTTTATAATTATTGTTGTTTCGTGTTATGTGTAGGGGAGAACGGGGGAATCTGAGGCATCGGGTAATGTGAGCCACCCCCTGTATCTAGGCAACGGAAAAAATTTTGGTCATGTGAGATAGGCTATATGTTTTCAAGCCCCTCTCATTTCCCCTTGGCCCTGAAAGAGAGGACCTCATGGTGCTGTGGTAAGCATGTTTTTTTCACCAAAATAGGTATTTTGCATGTAAAAGTAAATTGTCTTGCTGTCAACTTAATCAACTGTTGTGCCAAAGCAAATGTATTCACGTAGAAAAACTTCTATCATACGTGTTGATGCACTACCAACATATGAAACCATGTGATGCAGATAACTGAAGATTAGCCTGAAATGCTAAGAGAGGTAGTTTTTTTCTCAAATTGTGGTTGTGGGGGAAAGTGAGCCAAATCCTGTGGGGGAAAGTGAGCCACTGATGCCTTTTACACAGCCAGTGAAAGCCGGGAATATGCCGGCCTTTCGGCCCTCCCCCCAGCTGTGTAAATGCGACAGTTGCGGAACGAGGGAAGAAAGGTGCGAGTGATCGTTCCGGGAATTTTACTACCTCGGGGGGTAGTAAGATTCCCGACACGATCAGTTCCGCCTCTCTGTTTAAATGCTCCAGCTTGTTGTTGCGGAACAGGGGGGCGTTTGACGTTCCATAGTCTACGTTCTAAACATGCGACCATGTTAGCAGTTGAAGGACGTGTGTTTAACATTAACCACGGCGGCCTGATGTCCCGTAAAAATCACCAAATAAAAAGGAACGGTGTATAATCTAGCTGATCATAAGGTCCGTTGCTCAATCCAAACCCCCGCGCTTCATTTTGCAGAGTGTATGAGTCTATTTCTGCCCAGGAGAAGTTGTACAATGGAAAGCTAGGCTAGGCTAAGTAAGGGATAAAGTATAGCGAACGGGTCACTTGCTAGAAATAAAGACCGACAAGCTGAAGCAGGAGCCCGACGCGCAGCGGAGGGCTCTTGTTCAGCTTGAAGGTCGACCTAGTAACGGGGGAATAGTCTGCTCGCCCCGCTAGACTGTCTGCTTCAGCTGACTGAAGGCTCCGGCTCAGCTGTTAGCCACAGAGCTACTGTTTTGCTAACACATTCCGCCGCCGCAATTATTATCCTAAGTCTGAGCGTATATCCACACTTTATTTCTGTCTACAGTAACGTGACTTCACACACTGTGTGTATGTGTATGTCTGTTTGGCAGATCGCTGCCCTCACAAAGAGACTCGCTCACAACCAACCTGTCTCACACACACACACACACACACACACAGAGGTGAAGCGGTCGGATTGATTTAGTCAGTTTGGTTAACTGTCCCAGTGATGTTGGACTCAGCGCGTAGCGAGATCAACTGGCACATCGTGGGGACAGTAAAATACGGCCCTCTTACTGCAAGCTCCAGCACTTGTGCTCTCAATTCACCGGCCATTGTTGTTGTTGTTAAGCAGCTGACCGGCGCGGCGCTAAATGTTTACGTCACACCTGACGCTGTTTACAAGCACCTCTTTCATTCCGGAGCGCTGTGTAAAAGGGACTACTGATGCGCCAGCAGGCCGGCGTTGCTTGGTTCTGTGTAAATAACAACCACACGGAAAGAGCACCTTCTCATCTTTCCCTGTAACCTTCAGGGCTGGAATGTAGAGTAGGCCTAGTTGTAGAGTATGACAGGCTGATGTTATAATCCAGTTGGGTCTTCTCCTGTGTTCTGAGTCAAAGGCTGTTCTCGCTGGTTCTGATTTTCCTATGCTTTGACCCCCAGACCCTAGCTGGCTCTAAGGGTCCTGTGTTCTGACCCCCAGACTGTGTTCTAATCTAACTGGTTCTCTCTTTCATTTGAATCTTATTAAAACCTTTTGAATTATAATGTGTTGTATTTGATTTTGTTCAGAGTTACTTTCAAGTGTTTAGAAAATTTGCTTTGCTTAATTGACCAAACCCCATCATTCTTTTACTAGTCCGACATTGGTTCTGGAATGTGTGGCTAGCTTTCAGGAATCTTACTGTTACAATATGTGTTGTTATGGTAGTTTCAGAGTGGAAAAAGTAAGTGGATCAGTTTACCCCACAGCTGGGGTAAAGTGAGCCACATGACCCCTTTTGGTAACGCTTTATATTAAGGTTCTTGTTATAAGCCTTAGTTAATAGGTTATAAGGACCTTATTAGATGCTTATTAACATTAATTTGTGTTAATAAGACTGTATATAAGTGTTAATAATAACATAATAAACATGTTGACAGTGTGATTACAAGACTTTTATAAGCACTTATAAGACACTTCTTAACTATTTATTGATTGCTTAAAATCATTAATAAAAGTCTTATGAGTTTCTGATAGCTGTTAATAAAAGCATTACAAACCTATTTATTGAGTCTTACTAACTTGCCTATTATGTCATTGTTAAACCTTTACTAAGCATTGTTTGTTGCTTTATGAAGGTGAACACATCTTTATTAATCAATTAATAGCAGTTAACTATGCTCTATGAACAATGCTTATTAAGGTTAATAAGTCCTTTATTAAACACTTTTTAACAGTTAATAAGTACTATATCTTGTCAAGGAGGATACAATGAGAATTAGAAAAACGACATGTAAATACAATGTTAGAGCGGTGAAGGTATTTGATTAGCTTTAATGTTTTTCTTGTTGAAGTACCTTCAAAAATGAGTTTTCTGAGTTTGGTTTGCAGCGCCATATCTTAGTAGGCTAAAGTCACTGATTTTCATCCCTCTTTCCAAAATGTTGTCTTTTGGCATCTAGCGTAATGAGTGCATAATATATTTGTTTTTGCTCTGAAGTGATTCTTTCACCTCTATGTGTGCGCACACATGTTGAGTGAGTGTTAAAATTAGATGCCCCGAGAACGTAGTATATTTTTCACAATCTATGATGAATATGACTCGTATGATCGGTTTTGTGCCTCAAATCAGATCCTTAAAGGGCTTTTATTTTGAAGGTAGTTGTAAAACCGGAAGTTCCGTGTATGCAAGTCGCTGATGGCTTGACGCCAGCTTGACGGCCATGCTTGACAAAGTGTTTCACGAAAGTAAGGAGAACATGTCGGAGTCGTCAGCACCCCAAACCAGGTCTCTGAAAAATAAGAGGGTGAGGTCCGAACAGGAGGGTGACTCTTCTGGTAAGTTTAAGACTGTAATGCTATAGTAACGTTAGCTGGTTCTAGCTTGCTAGTTGTTTGCCTGGCTTACATTACTTTCTTTCAGAAGCTTTGGTGAGCTTCCTTTTTGAGCTAACGTTTAGCTTACACTATCATAAAAACTGCAACCAAACGTATCTATTAACAGTTGTGTCATGCTAGCTTGTCAGGAAGGGGCAAAGTAATGCTGAATGGTTATTTCTGTGCTGACCCAGATGCTTCCCAAATTGTCCCAACTGCCAAACTGGGTCTACAGAAATATAAACATGAGCAGGCCAGGTTTATATTAGAATGCCAGGATGTAAAAATAAAAGACCTGACAACAGAGAGAGATTTCTTGAAGGGACAACTATCTGAATGAAAGAAAATATTTACTTTTTTCCAACAATTTTCACCATTACAGACTAAATTTACTTTGACACTGCACCCCTTTTTGCAGATTCCATGTCCTTAAACGCTTTGTGTAACCTGTCTGCTATTGTGATCAATGTTTCTTTGTGTTGTCTTTATACAGTAACAAGAAAGACCAGCCTGACTCAACCTTCCCCTGGGGCTCAAGTCCGTTGTCGTCTGACTCCTCTGACTCCTCCTCAGACGATGGGAAGAGGAAGAGGAAGTATAACAGAAGTCAGCATTATACTGTTGCAGAGGGGGCCAGCAGAAGAAGGCTTTTTTTTAAAATGATCTATTTTTGAATTGTATTACTTGATTTTATTTCAATACATTTTAAACTTTTAAGACTGACCAATTTTCTTACTATTTTGTTGACACAATCGGGGAACGGTGGGACTTGAACATATTCCCACCTCCAAAGTGGGGAATGACAAAACAAGTTTGAGAACCACTGGGTTAGCATCTATATAGTTGTATGTGGTTTTCTGCTTGTCCTATCTGCAACAGTATAATGCTGACTTCTGATACAGCAACGTCTCGCCCAAATTCCTCTAGTGAGGATTGCCATCTCCACAAGGTTACAGATTCAATATGCAGAAGCAACTCATACAACCCCACGTCGTTTTATATTGTTTTACCTACAACAGAGTTTTTTTTTATTATTGTTTGATGGAAGTTTTTTTTGCTCTACTCGTTTAATTGTTTTGTTGTTCTTATTCATTTAATATTTTAAATTAATAGTCTTAATCATTGGACACTTGAATTGATGTCAGGCAGCATTTTTATTTTACAAAGGTATTTATTGTTTTACATTTAGTAAAATGTTGTTCATGAAAGTTCTGGGAAACAAACAAACATGTTTACAATTGCACAGTTGTTAAAGGCCTACTTCACCGGTTTGAGTATGAAGGTGTATTGAATTCTGAGATCCTATGTAGTATAAATGTGCGAAAAAAATTGAAATCGGTTCATCCTAGCCTGAGAAAAGGCAGAAAGAGTGTTTTTTTAACCCTATATTTCTCTTTCTCGTGACATCACAGAAAGAGAAATATAGGGTTAAAAAAAAACTTACTTTGTAAATATTACCGTGATGTCTTTTACTGTGACATCACAGTAATATTTACAAAGTACGTTTTTTTTAACCCTATATTTCTCTTTCTGTGATGTCACGAGAAAGAGAAATATAGGGTTAAAAAAACACTCTTTCTGCCTTTTCTCAGGCTAGGATGAATCGATTTTTTTTTTTTTTGCACATTTATACTACATAGGATCCAGTACCTTCAAAATGCATTATTACCTGTTTAATAAAGGACTTATTGGCCTTAATAAGCATTGTTCTCGCTTTAGATCAGGTACCTTCAAAATGCATTATTACCTGTTTAATAAAGGACTTATTGGCCTTAATAAGCATTGTTCTCGCTTTAGATCAGGTACCTTCAAAATGCATTATTACCCGTTTAATAAAGGACTTATTAACCTTAATAAGCATTGTTCTTAGAGCATAGAAATGCATTATTACCTGTTTAATAAAGGACTTATTAACCTTAATAAGCATTGTTCTTAGAACATAGTTAACTGCTAATAAACAAATAATAAAGGTGTGTTCACCTTCATAAAGCAACAAACAATCCTTAGTAAAGGTTTAACTATGACATAATAGGTAAGTTAGTAAGACTCAATACATGGGTTTGTAACGCTTTTATTAACAGCTATCAGAAACTCATGAGACTTTCATTAATGCTATTAAGCAATCAATAAATAGTTAAGAAGTTTCTCATAAGTGCTTATAAAAGTCTTATAATCACACAGTAAACATGTTTATTGTGTTATTATTAACACTTAAATATAGTCTTATTAACACAAACTGATGTTAATAAGCATCTTATAAGGTCCTTATTACCTATTAACTAAGGCTTATAACAAGAACCTTAATATAAAGCGTTACCAATATGAAAGTATTGTATAAATATTAATAATTTGATGCACATTATGTAAATAGCTGTTAAAATCTGATAAATTCACATCAGATAATTATGAGCAGTTTAATAAGGGGAGGGAATAAATAAGCTTTGGCTTCCTCAGACACAGACGATACATTTACTTTATAAATATTGTTTATGACACTTTATAATTATTGTTGTTTCGTGTTATGTGTAGGGGAGAACGGGGGAATCTGAGGCATCGGGTAATGTGAGCCACCCCCTGTATCTAGGCAACGGAAAAAATTTTGGTCATGTGAGATAGGCTATATGTTTTCAAGCCCCTCTCATTTCCCCTTGGCCCTGAAAGAGAGGACCTCATGGTGCTGTGGTAAACATGTTTTTTTCACCAAAATAGGTATTTTGCATGTAAAAGTAAATTGTCTTGCTGTCAACTTAATCAACTGTTGTGCCAAAGCAAATGTATTCATGTAGAAAAACTTCTATCATACGTGTTGATGAACTACCAACATATGAAACCATGTGATGCAGATAACTGAAGATTAGCCTGAAATGCTAAGAGAGGTAGTTTTTTCTCAAATTGTGGTTGTGGGGGAAAGTGAGCCAAATCCTGTGGGGGAAAGTGAGCCACTGTCTCACGTTCCCCCACCATGAGGCACAAGTTAAGTTTAGTCTTAAACATATTTTAATGTAATATTACATGACATATGTTTTATTTTAATGTCATACACATTGTAGAAAAGCCATCATGCCAAGGAAATACACCAGGAAGACGACCTTGGGCAACCACACGGAAAGAGCACCTTCTCATCTTTCCCTGTAACCTTCAGGGCTGGAATGTAGAGTAGGCCTAGTTGGAGAGTATGACAGGCTGATGTTATAATCCAGTTGGGTCTTCTCCTGTGTTCTGAGTCAAAGGCTGTTCTCGCTGGTTCTGATTTTCCTATGCTTTGACCCCCAGACCCTAGCTGGCTCTAAGGGTCCTGTGTTCTGACCCCCAGACTGTGTTCTAATCTAACTGGTTCTCTCTTTCATTTGAATCTTATTAAAACCTTTTGAATTATAATGTGTTGTATTTGATTTTGTTCAGAGTTACTTTCAAGTGTTTAGAACATTTGCTTTGCTTAATTGACCAAACCCCATCATTCTTTTACTAGTCCGACATTAGTTCTGGAATGTGTGGCTAGCTTTCAGGAATCTTACTGTTACAATATGTGTTGTTATGGTAGTTTCAGAGTGGAAAAAGTAAGTGGATCAGTTTACCCCACAGCTGGTGAGCCACATGACAACTTTTTTGAAAAAAATCTGCTAATGCCCATTTCTAGGAAACATCCTGAATTAATGGGAAATGTGTAAATTTGAGTGATAAATCATTTTAGCTCGCTTAGAGGGGAGCAAATGTAAAAAGTGGCTCAGATTACCCCGTTCTCCCCTATTTGTATGATGTGTCATACTTGCTTTTTTATTTCTTTATTTTTTTGGTTCGAGTGAAGACAACATTAATTAATGTCTGAAAAAAGCCTAATTTGTTGCTGTGGATTAGGGGGAGGGAGGGTTTTTTGAAAAGTGCTATACAAATACTTTAATTGATTGATTAGTACATTCTACAATATATATTACTTAAGTTACACTCCTTTAATTTGACTTTCTCCAAGCACAAATTTTATGACACAAAATTAAAATAACTGTATTACTATTGTAAATAATAGAGCAATAATAATACTTCATGTATGTTGTCAGATGGTGCCCTCTACTGGTGTGTGACTGCGCATGCTGAATTTGGTCAGTGTTAACATTAAGGGTGTATTCACACATGCCGTGTTTAGTTCGGTTGAAACGAACTCAGATGCACTTCTGCCTTCGGTGCGCATCTTTCAGGCAGGTGTGAATACAGCAATCGCACTCGGGTGCGGACCAAACAAACGCTCCGAGACCCAGCTGAAGAGGTAGTCTCGGTGCGTTTCCAAACGCACTCTACTGCAGTTCGTTTGTGGTGTGAATTTGTTCGGACTCGATCCGACCCAAATGCAGGAGGCACTGTGCCTTTTCTTTCTTTTCTTTTTTAATAAATAGCCGTCAGCTTCACATTATGGGAAAGTGTTGTTGTCGCCATTGTTAGGAAGATTAGTTGTGGTTTGACCGGGAGCCCGGAACAATATAAATGCTGAATGTGTTCAGCGATCAGCGATCAGATGAAGGAGAGGGGCGTCTCTCGCACAGTGCCTACAGGTTCACGCTGCGCAAGAAGTGTGTGTTTTTATTTTGCTTCCCATGTACGGGACCGTCAATACTATCCCCGTGTCAGTTTGGAGCTGAACTGCGCCGACCCAGCTGATACACAGCTTAATCAGCTGAGTGTCAGCTTGAGCCTATTCTTCTCGCGTGACGCGCATCCAGCACCAAAAATACAGTAAAAATTATGTTTCACATCGTAGGCTACAAGCCACATAACGTGGCATTGACATAAGGCTACACATTATGACCATATGAAACAACAATAATTTGATGTTTTTCCTCTTTATTTATAGGTTAGATGTAGGCCCTTTTATTATTTTTAGCCCCATATTATATCAATGATATATATTTCGCAGTTTAAACTTCGTGCTTCCTGTTTCTCTCCACCCCAGAATGTCTGTCCAATGAATGAATGACCTCAGATCACGTGTGGTTTTGCTTCGTAATGCTGGTTCACTTGCAAAAGGGGCAATATGAAAGTGGACCACACCAAACAAAAAAAATCAAAACTCTATTTGGTCTGGACCAAAGCAAGTGCACTAGCGGACTTTCCCAGTGTGAATACACCCTAAGTCAGACAGACCAGAAATGTATCCGCAACCCTACAAGATGTCCTCAAAGAATTTAGCAAAGATCAAACACCTCTCATGTTTCGCAGAATCCAAAAACACATCTCAAGTGTGTGAAACTCGTCCACACCTGTTCCTTGAAATGGGTGACCGACCCTGTTGATTCTATGTTTCGCCACTATTCTTTTAGAGAAAAGTCCGTGCGTCCAACCTTGGATGTAGACAAATGGGGTTTAGTCGTAAGATGAACAGCTGTTGCAGTTTAGCGGTGCAAATATTACACTCGGTAGTGAATGTCCAGTATTGTGATTTCCAGTTTCTTTGGCACATCCCAATAGTTTAGGCAGAATAAAACAGACATTTAAGTGAGTTTTGGTGTGATAAAACAAAAGACAGCCACTATGCACTGTACAGAGGTCCAGAGAATATCCTGAACTTTCAGTCTCCTAATGTAGATTTGGTTGAGTTTCACACACGGTGTAACATGGAGGAAGTAGTTTGGTGCATACAATGACAACCTTCCCTGCAGACAACTGGGGCAGAGTAGCTTGTTATAGTTTATACACTGAAATGTGGGGACCCATACATTCTATGAAACAAATAAAATGAGGTCCCAGTATGAATATTTTCACCAAAATGTTTAAATGTCATTCAATTCTTATGTATAAATGAACAATTACAAATGAATAATAGTGGATCATATTTAGTGTCTTTTAGTTGCATATTTGCTCAACACAAGAACACACAAAATGGTGTTTTCTAGGTTCATAAAATGAACACAGCATCTACAGTGTCGTGACGCGTGGCGTTTGTGACATCAGACTTCCCACTGGAAAGAAGCAACCGCTGTTGGATTTCATGTGAAAAACAAACATCACAAATAAACAGAGATAAAGTTTATTGAAAATGTAAAAATACTGTTTCCTGAAAATTGTGAAAATACAAACATGGCTACAAATGTATTTCTTGCAGTGTGCGTGGTGTATCTTGAATAAACAATTGAAGTTGTACATCAGGGACAGAACATTTCTTTTAAAACTTTTTATATCCACAGCAGGTTTCTTAGTGAATTGTAATAATTGTCATTGGCATAATAACAAGTACATGACCACCTGAATCACAGGTGAACTGCACACTTAAGATGAGCCCAGCGCTGAAGGCAATAAGCTTCCATTTGCACCCACAGCAGACTACAGTCACAATAATTTGAACCAAATGGGCAGCATGTTGGTGTCACACCACACAAACAGTGCCCCCTTCTGGCAATTGTGACTTTTTTTTGCAAGAAATGGCAAGTGGGTTTGTTGTTTCAGCGTAAACCATGGCTTCTGAGGTGAGAATAGTCAGGTTTGAGAGATACCATTACATTTGTCCCAACCAATACACAATGTATCTAAACACTCAACCAAGTCACTGCTAATGGCCAAGCTGCTCCATATATTCAATGACCAAGGTGGTAGGTAGGTATGGGATTTCTGTCTTTCTTATTTTTTCTTTTTATATACCAACTTGTGACTTAAATGCAAGTGATGTCCTCGTTGACATGAAAAACACCAGTTCTTTAAGTTGAAAATTGTTGCCTTGGGTAGACTTTGCTCAAAAAGAAACACTTCTGAAAGGAGCTTTGTGTTCAATTTAGTGAGGGTTGCTTGTGTGGTGTCTTCTGTGCGATGGTTACCACCAGTGTGTGTACTTTTTTATAGACTGTGTATTTTGCTGCTTAGGTAACGGCAATGAACAAAACAAAAAACAAATTCAGTTCAGTAATAGTTTCAGTATAGTTTGTGTGCTTTCCTATAAAGCAAAGGAGAAACACTGACTTTCTTATTCACCACCATAACGGGGAAAAAAACTATTTCACCTTTCGTTCCTAATTATTCTCGTCAGAAGACAGTGTGTCCCTTCCAAATGAAGGTTTGCTTAGGGCTACTCCAATGCTACAGATTATATCCATCAGCCAAATGATGTGTGTGTGTGCCGTGGCTTTAAGCAGTGTTACTGACACTGCTGTGGGTGGATGAAGGGTTAAGACATAAGCTGTTCCCACATTCCCCAACATTTTCCCAGGACATTGATGGTGACGATCCTTGGTCCCCCTATTTTTTTGGACGGTTTAAAACCAGTTACTATTGCTAATCACGTTGACCGCGGGGATTCCACTTTTATTTTCATTACTGCTTCAGTTATGTGATATACATGTTTAATATGTTGACGTTGGCACCCAACATAATTTGAGTTCCCAGGGCTGGAAAAAGGCCCTGAGGAGCCAAGCAGGACGTTACATGTTTGTTTAAATCATAATTCTGTCTAAAAGTGTTCTGATAGCAAACCATAAACGCTGAACTGTGTGACTCCTTAAAAACTAGAATAATATATGGGTACTTTTCCAACCTCAGACATTTTATTAGTGGTTTGTTGTAGATGTTTGAAAGACAGGGTAGTGAGAAGGAAGTATTTTCAAATGAAAGATTACTCATATGGTGTAAATATGAGGTGTAAAATGGTTTTGAAAAAAGGTGCAATCAGAGAACTGAAGTGACCAAACCATCAGCAGGCACACATTATTATTGTCATATTTGTTATTTGTTGGCAGGACAACATGCAACATCTGCTAGTAAAGGCTAAACAGTAGGCCTAAGTGTTAGCTATTAGATGTCATGAGTGCAATCTTGTATTATACCACTAGAGGGTGCGTGTGTATCACTGATTAAGAATGTGTAGCGAGCGACCCATACTAGAAGGAAAGTCTCTTTCTGAGATTGATGTGTACGAGCATGTACGCTCCCAACAGACACACACACACACACACACACACACACACACACACAAATGCATAGACACACATTTTACATGCATGCCAATGTGCATTAATGTGTGTGTTCATGCATGTTTTGGCACATGCGTGTCTCTTTCTGAGAGAATTGTGCTTTCTGACCTAAACCGCACACTTTTGGATAAATGGACTGCTGTTATAGAGAAACCTGATCCATCCCGAGGCCTCTATAGATGGAATCCAGCTTTGGTTTGAAAATTTTACTAGAATTTTTCTTTTCCTTTTTACACCTCCTCCGCTTTCCCTTTTTGCTTGTTTTTACTGCTCCCACCAACTTCAGTTTCAGAGCAAATATGATGCTTACCGAGACACATTTGTAACCAGAGAAGTAGGCTTGTTGGATGGACGTCCAACCCAAACTGAGCTTAGCAAGCCTGGTAACCCCCTGCTGCTTTCGCTACACAACTCTTTGCTGGCACTGTGGCATCCCTTCGGGGGTGGATGGGTCTGCTTTTTTTGGACCTGCCTTCTACTTAGCATGCATACTTGTGGTGTCAGAGTGACATTTATGTAAAACCTGTGTGATTTCTTGGTTTAAATAGATGAAAAGAGTGTAAAAACAAGTGCACCATTGTACTCTGCTTTGGGTCTATTGTTTAACAAACTAATACAATGTTTTTTTTGTATGGATTCTGCGGTGGTGATACAAGGCTATCCTCCCAGTTGTTCAGTAATCAGACGATTTGTTTTCCTTGTGAGTGGGATTACATGTATTAGTAGTAGTTGATAGTAGCACTCATAATTAGCTTTGTGACACAGTTATACTGTACATGAAAAATACTTTTGTGTAAAAGTCAGACTCAATCTATTTGATACTGAAATTATAGTAAATAGCTCTGGTCTGACATTTCAGTCAGACATGGCCACAAGGGCGCCAAGAATAGAACAAAAAACAGATCTGTGGTGGAATAGACACAAGGCATTATTCAAGAAGATATATATGTGCACCAAGTTTTAGTAGATTTTTGTTCCTTTAATGTCAAAGTATTTTTGGCCTAGCATAGGCCCTCAGAGAATATCCAAAGCTGGCAAGAGGCAGGGCAACATACTCCCCCACCTTGTTCAAAATCTGAATACATTGCATACATGCATTTAGTGCAGACACACAGACAGATGCGAACACACACACACACACACACACACACACACACACACACACACACACACACACACACACACACACACACACACACACACACACACACACACACACACACATACTTACACTCAACCACAGCTCTTAAAACAGCCCTAGTTACAGCCTACAGAACTCAGCAGTTTAGTGAAATATAATGCCCAGACCATAAAAGTGTGTTTGTGTGTGTGTGTGTGTGTGTGTGTGTGTGTGTGTGTGTGTGTGTGTGGTTTTGAGTGGTCTCAGCTGTGTGGGACACACTGCAATGACAGCCAATCAGAGCTAATTCAGAATCAGAGTGGTTTTGACGGCTCCATGGTCTACCCGAGGGAACAAAGCAGTTTGTGTTTGTGTGTGTGTGTGTGTGTGTGTGTGTATGTGTGCACACCTCTCAACCTTACTCTGCACTCCACCTGCTTCTCATTGCCCAAATGGTCTGACAAAATGTGTTTTATATATAAATATATAAATATATATATAAATATATATTCAGCATTTGTATTCCAAAGCTTTTATTCCGTCGGCGCATACTGATGAAAATGTATGAAAGTGATAGTTAATCAATCAATTACAAACCTCTCTCTTTCATTTTGAGAAGCCTTGCTTCTCTCTCTTCTTCCTAATGTTTAAATGTTAAATATTCAGGTAAGGTTTTATCAGCTGAGTTTAATGTTGTTCAAATCAACCCTGACTCCAAGCCACATGCCGACTGATTTTTGACTGAATTAAAGTGATGAGAGCCTTCCAACAGGGAATTGACCTTTTCCTTTTATCACTTCACTTTCCCCAGTACCCATGTGTATAGAACCATCCACAACAATGAGCTGATTTGACCCAGTGTAAAAAATACAGTAGAGTAGTTTTTCATGTAACTGTTGAGTTATGTAACCGAATAAGCCTGGTTGCGCAGGTCATAATTTATTGTACAACCTTTTTCAAACTATATTGCAACTGTGTTACTGTTTTTTTTTACTAATGTGTGTATCCTTTTCTTTTTTAATGAGCAATACTTGACTGTATTAAGACAATGTGGTTTGTTGAGTTTGTTGTGTTGCTGGGTCAAGATATCCATATTTTTGTTAGGGCTATACTGTATAACCCAACAGTCATATAGAAAAATAACTCTGGGACAGGCTTGGACTGGGATAAGGTCTAGATAGGCTTCCTTACAGAACGCCATGATGTTACCACAAACAGACCAAGCGCTGCAAACAGTTCAACAGCTCATTAGTCACAACCTATAGGAAGTTATAGTTAACTTGGATAGTTTTATAGACAGGTCATCCTGCATTGTCAGGTGGGAAAATCTAACTAAAGTCTATTTTGGTGACCTCAAACTAAGTCATTCTACATTACTATAGGGCCCAAAGGCTGTATGCATCTTCACTGGTGGTCTGACCAGTAAAGAGCTGACAACAGACATATTTGGAAACATAAGAAAGAGATGCCACATAATGGGGAAATGACAGCTGTTTTTTTTGTTTTCGTAATCAGGTAAATATGTCAAGGACGGTTTTCAAATCGTGCACGTTACACATTCATATACACATACATCAACTGAAAGAAAAAATAATGAAAGCACTTTGCTGTTGGATTTGGTTTACAGCCTTGAGAGCAAACCTGCTTTTATCTTTGCCTGTACCACCTCAACTAGAATGTCAGGTTACATGCCCAGCTTTAAAGACCAATATGTTTCCACTCTCCTGCCTAGGTGTTCATAGCCTGTCCAGGTACTTGATCAAACTGTTTTTTTTTTTTTTTTTTGCGGTCAAAAGTCTGCCACTCCAACCTTCGGGCTATAGTGCAGTGTTTAGGGGAAGGCTGAGTTGGCGACTTTGGTTCTTCAAAAAAAGTTGAAGTAGGCCTATACACCAGCCCTGAGTCACAGGGGCTAGGGGGGCAAAACATCCAGAGATGGAAGAGCGACAAGCACCGTACCCCGCTCTCCTTGTCATCCATCGCTCTTCGTTTTCTACGTGAAACCAAACTGGTGTTCTCCCAATAGGCCCCTGGGCCATGTGTCAGTATCAGGTGGAGAACTAAAGGGTGACGTGCTCAATTAGGGCCCATTGACGTATGGTCTTCAGGCCTAACTAGCTTCTTCTCCCCATGCCTGATGGGTATAGCTCTGCTCGCTCGCTCTCCCTCACTCGTTCGCTCAGTCACATACTTGCTACCTCGAAAAAAAAACACACACGGGCTGTCTCACTCACTCACACACTCATTCACTCATTTCCCTCTCTTCATTAACACGGGCCCTTTCTATCTCAGGTAGAGATAGGCTTCCATGCTCGTTTATTTGCATGCCACAATTTGAGAACATCCTCCCTTTTTCTCCCATGCCTTTTTTTCAGACCCATGCTGGCAGTTTCCAGTAGTGGTGCTCAGCTAGGTTAGTTGGTGGTAGCTTTATAATTAGCTACTATAGGCTATAGACCTGCTTACCTTTCATCCAGTTCTCAGCAAGAACCAAAAAGCCAAAAAGCTTGTTTTTCAAAATGCCAAATTATTCCATTACATAGTTCAATTGCAATAAATTCCCCTCCTGGAATGAACAAAATTATTTGTTAAACTTTACTCAATGTAATTTTATCATTACAAACTTTATCTCACGTTTTTAATTTCATCAAAACATGTTCAGTAAAAAATCACAAGGGGCCCAACCTAATAACCAAACGCTGAGTGGGCTACTTTTAATAAAATAGTTTTTTATTTGCCAAATTTAAGTTGGTCTTGTTGATAAACCGCGTTCAGAGCAGCCATTTTGTTTTCACAGCAGAAGGCACAGGTGTTTGTAATCAACTAATTAAGGCTGGATCTCCTTCTTCCGCTTAAGCCAGAGGATTTTACTTGGATTTTTAAAACCAAGGAAAAATAATTAGCGTCAAAGTACAGCTGCGCCTTTAAGCCTATCATATTTTCCTGCCTAAAAAAGAGAAACGAAAAGAAAAGAAAAGAAAAAGCTCCAGTTTAGTTTTGCCGGGAGGGCAGAGGTCATGCAGGGGTCAGAGTTAGGCGCGATGTCCCACATTGCTGCGGCTATTGTCATCATGGAGGATCGAAAGGAGTTACAGTAAAACGTAATGGGAACAAGTAGGCTAAAAGAAAACAGCGAAACGAAAAGAAAGACGAGTTTAAGGGACGCTCGCGAAAATGTCTAAACGGCCTATACTGACTGGATTTGGAATGCCTCAGATCGTGCCATAGCCAAGAAGACCGACTATAAAAAAACAACAACCAAAAAATGCACTAAGAGGCCTATGATGTGAGGGGCAGAAGCATCGAAATGTGGATTTTACCGAGCAGACTACATCACTTCTATAAGGTAAGGGACATGATTTGTTATGGGTTTCATTTGGACTCGTGTTGTGTGTCTAACTCATGCACCATGTGCACTACGTGTTAATTGCAATGCGTATTGTATTTGTCGGGCCTGCTGTTTACGCCCCTTTCTCTTGCTGTGGATGTAAACACGCACGCAACAGTGGCCTTTTTCCGTTCCTCTGGATGACTTTGACTGACAAGACACAGCTCCATACATGGCTTTATGGGCAACTCTTTATTTGCCGAATGATCATTCTATCACGTTGTATTTATTGTGCTGTGTGTGTGTGTTAGTGCAGAGAGCTCAATTCTCATCACTTTTTCCACTATAGGCCTATAGGTTTTTGGACATTGATACTATTTCACGCCATCTCTGCTCATTGACTGTGCTTCTGTTGAATTATGGCTTACTCTGAAGCTTTGGCATAGGCTTCTCAGGATCTCGGTATAATTTCAAGTGATTGCTATAATAGACTAATGAAATACCACACTTGTCCCAATCAGTCATATATAATAGAATTAATGCATATTTGCTAATAGACCATATGTGTCTGTGTATGGATCATATACGTTACGACTATGCTAAGTATTCATAAAGAAAACTATGTTGGCGTGAACTGCTGTCGCCAGAACGTGTGGACAGGATCTGGGATGTCTATTTCTTCATGACCAATCTGAGCAAAGTAAAGATTTTCCAACGACTTCACTCTTGGAAGCCTCGTACAATGTACAATGTTAGAAAAACACACCATTGAGATGTACAGCGAGAGAGAATGTGTATGCGTATTTTCAGCATCGTATAAGTTGTGGCACAGTGTGTTGTGCTTTGTTGGGCCAGAAAGGCAGCATCACCTTGATACGCACCTAGAGATAGTTTAATTAAGCTGATCAGAAATGTGCCAAAACAGCATCTGATCATGATCCAGCAACAGTTAAGCCACTGCTGGTAAATGTGATTTTTTTTTTTTATGAGGAATATGGAGAAGGAAGTATTAACATACTTTCAGTTTTGTGTTACTAAAAGCAGAAATTGTAAGCCCTAAAATGTGTATCGCCGATTTTTTTCTCATGCAACCTTTTGTCTTCCCTTTTTATATTTTTTCCTTTTTGAATTATTTCTAATAATGAACAGAAAATGTATTGCACTGTTGAGAATCTCTGACAATCTTTGCATCATCTCAAGAAGAAGAAATGCAGTTTCTAGGTCTCTTACCTCCATTATCTCCCTCCCCTACTTGCTCTTCTTCTCCCCTTTCACCACCCCCTTCCTCTTGACATGTGTCACATTTTGGGCCCATGCTCTCCAGGGATAAATGCCAGATTACATGGTGTAGTATTTTTATCCGTAGTACATTAACCGGCGGAGCTTACAGCATCAAAGCTTGAAAGAGATCATCGCACACACACACACACACACACACACACACACACACACACACACACACACACACACACACACACACACACACACACACACACACACACACACACACACACACACACACACACACACACACACACACACACACACACACACACACACACACACACACACACACACACACACACACACACACACACACACACACACGTCAGAACTGAAATGGAGGATGTAAAGTACTCCTTTGATCTCTCCTTCCCTCCTCTTCCTAATTACCCTAGTGACACACATACATGCAAATACACACAATGCACAGATGCCCTTGCATGTACTCACACATGCACACAAATAAATGAATACATCCTGGGAATCCATGAAATCTAAATCCATGTAAAAATGGTGAATTAGATGTCAAATGTTCATCTGCCCAAACCTGAACAAAAGTGGCTTGCAGGGCGCATGATTACACATTACTCATTCTGAAATGATAGCAATATTACAGCTAACCTCACTTAATATGCAGAAAATCATGAGCTGATAGAGCTGTAAGATATCCATAGCTTCCAGTGGCTTGAATACGCTTTTTTTTCTCTCTCTCACAATCTCAGTGAAGACATGTATAAGCCCTTTTTTTATATTAGCTACGAATACATTGTTCTTTCCTGGGAAGATACTTGGTATACAATTTAAATTTCAGCACTAGACAGCATTCAGGAAAACGCCACTGGTACCAATAATTTGACTACTTTGATTTAAATACCACATGACATTTGACTTTTTTAAATTATTTTCTAATCAATTTTTGTTTTCCCTCAATTTGTATTCATTTCACTATATTACTTTTTTTGTAATTCTGAAAATGCATCTAAAGAGTTCAGCAAAATGCTGATATCGTAAACGATAAATATCTCACTACCCTGTGGTTTGCCCGTATGTAGAGCGCGACTTCGAGGGCAATATGCTGTTGTTGTTGCAGCTATTGGGTCCATACACTGACAATACACAAATGGCATCATTTGAGTACAAAGAGTTTCTAACACTAGTAGCTAATAATTTTTTTTTCAAACAGGACCTGATGTGGGCCATTCAGCCTGCTTAGAAGGCTGCCTTGTTGACCTTTGAATGCTGCCAACCGATCAATGCGGGGATATTTTGCTCCATTTCCCTCACTGTTGCTAGATGTGTGAAGAGCCTCACCCTACTTCATGAGGTCATTTAGGAGAGCTCTGAGTGCTGGGGAGAGGGGTTGCAATGTGTGCGTGTGCATGTGGTGCATTGAAGATCCAAACTGTCTGTTCATGGTAGGGGTTAGTTGCTTGTAGGTGAGATGTAGCATGAGTTAGTTGTTGAGAGGCTGAATTGGCCCTACAGTATGACATTTAGGTGAAATCAATAAGGATCTATTCATTGAGTGCCTTACTCCAGCCTTGTGCGCCTCATCCAATAACAGGTGGAGATTTGTGTGCGTGTGTGTGTGTGTGTGTGTCTCTTTACAGGTGGTTAAGTGTGTCCGTGATCCGTTCATAACCCCTGGAGGGAACTCCGATCTTTCAGTTTGACCTTTCACCCTTTGAGGTCGAGTCCAGTATTACTTTAGGCCTCACTTGTACTATCATTCTGTTTAATTATTAGTTGCTGCACTTTCTGGATCAATTATTTATTAGGTCAACAGAGTAGTCTGATAACTGATTCATTGTTAAGTTATTAATGAAGCAAAAATGCCACACATTTGGTACTTCCAATTTTGTTTAATGTGAGAATTTTGGGCTTTTGATTGAGTTGAATCATTTCTGATTAATCATATATATTGATTTGGACTGACCTCCCTCTTGGAACTAGTGATTTGCTTTAAAAAGAAATCAAAATTCTGACTAAACACATCAGTAAAAGAGATATTTGATGACTTTAATCACATGTGTCAGTTAGTTTACTGCTGTTTTCTGTGTGTTTTTTCTTCATGGGTTGAATGCGGGTGGTTCAAGGTTGAGTGGAGTGTTAACGTTTGTCTCTGTGTCTCTGTGTGGGGTACATGCTCCCATCAGGGGGGGCTGACAACAGATGACTGAGGCTTACCACACACTGAGAGTGCTGCTCTTCTTTAATCTCCCCACTTATTTTCTCTCTGTGTTTCTCACTCCACCGTCTTTAATTTCTCTCAACCCTGACATGTAAAAAGCCCCATCTTAACCACGGAGCTAATCCATCAGCAGGTTTATGGGGGTATCGTGCTGTTTTAGGGCTCTTCTACTGACATGACGCTTTAGTATCATAATGGCTTGAAAACACCTGTCCAATTAGGCTGATTGTGATGCACCTCAAACTACTAGACAGATCCTGCAGTGTGGGGCACAGAGATTTAGCAAAACACACTAAATACTTAGGCTCTAGAGGGATGTTTTTGCAGTTTTGTGACAAATGTCTTTCTGTAAGTCCAGGTTTAGTGAAGGGTAATAGAGGGGACTTGAAGAGTCAGTTGTCAGAAAAGGACAAACTTCAGTTAGCTCTGTCACAAAAGTGGGGAGATGAGAGTGAGGATGAGGGTTTAAAAATAAATACACTACCAGAGATGAATTGAAACATGTCTAAAGTTAAAAGTGGTGATTTAAAGGGGTGTGTGTTTTTAATAAAAAAAAGTAGCAAAAGGAGAGTTAATCCAACTTATATTAGGTATCAGATGATCACAATTTAAGTGACTTTGAACATGGACTGGTTGATGGTACCAGACAGGCTGTTCTGAGTATTTCAGAAACTGCTGATCTACTGGGATTTTCATGCACAACAACTCATCT
>NC_137225.1:10680497-10760873 GCF_949987685.1 Ammodytes marinus | reverse complement strand
TTTGTTTTTGTCTTGTCATTCTGAAAGAAAAATATCAGCACAGAAGAATGATTTTTGATTATGAGATGTCAGACATAATTTAGGCTTTGAGAAACTACATTTTGAGGAGAACGGATTCATCCTAAACTTCCAGTCCCATCCATCCAACACATCATTTATATGTTGTGCACTGTGTGCAATATAAGAATTCCCCTGAAAACTGCACAATAGAGAAAGAGAGAAGTCTTTCAGAATTGCTTTTATTACTTTTCTTCGGCCAGATGTGAAAATGTTCACCAAGTCTCACATTTGGCCTTTTCAAACAAGTTCAGGGCAAATGCTCCCACTCTGTATGCAGAATATTTCAACAACACCGTCACCAGCAAACCACTCAGTGCCTGATCCCCATCCCTAAACACAAAGGAAAATGTCTGTCAAGTCTTGAAAGAAATCATGCACCTGCATTTGAAAATCCATTAGGCAAGGCGTGGAAGCTGGAGTTACCGAGCCTAGTGGAAGCAGATGAAAGGGGTGATTCATTGGATGGTGCTGATATGTGTTTTCAAGATGAAATATGGTCTGTTACCTGGCCACACGGGTAAAACAAAAAAAGTTTATAGACACACAGTTGCAAATATGTGTTGGCATGGGCATGAGTGTACACATATGCTCTTGGTTGTGCATATGGACATGCACATTCACAGATGCATGCACAGACTTCATGGTTTTTGAAGCCAAAAAGCTATAGAAAGGCACACAAATCACTCATCGTAGGCAGGAGAGGAGAGGTGGAGAGGGGCACATGGGGTAATCGAACCTGAGAGCACTTCAGAAAGAGGTAGACTGTTGTTCCAGGGCTCCTGTCCGCACCGCTATGAAATGAATGCTTGTTCTTCTCTCTTCATCTTCTTTTGCTGCGTTCTTCAATCTCCCCATCTTTAAAGCAATCTAAATTACCATAAAAATGCTCCAAGACTACCTCAGATTGATAGGAAAGTGCTTATTGTTTGCGCGTACCACATTCACTGCTCTCCCTGTCCCCAGCTCATTTATTGTCTTTCTTTCTTCAACAGAAATGTAGGACCAAGCGTTTTTACCATTTGCAAAGTCTGTGGAGAGCGTTGCTTGTTTGAGATCACTCCACTTCATTTCCATAAGAAGGACAGTGAGTTCTTAGATACCTGGTTTTTAAGTTGGTCTCATCTGGTGTTATTCTCCTCTCCAAACCACTCAGAGCCAAATGAAATCAGTCAGGAAAAGATAAGTGAGGGCTTGCAAAGGACCAGACGGAAGGGACATAAGAGATCACAGACCTTGCATCCACTTCACATTAGCTGGAATGCAATTATTTTAGCCATCATTTGAGGTAGATTCTAATCGCACATGTCATGTGACTTGCTGTATGTAACATTTTCTTATGAGAAAGTGAGCAAGACCTTGGAGACTAAAACACCAGCAGGAGGAATAGTAAACATGATAACATATGTATAAAAGATGCATGATATATCTTGAAATAACATTTTAAATTAATATTTATGACATATTGAGGCCACATTAACTGCCCACGCAGCACTCTACAATAAATGTACATTAGCATATATTATGACTTGGTGAGCTATGCAAATTGGCTGCCTTAATTAGGGATAAAAAGTAATCTTTCGCTCTCAATGACGTTTTCTCCAGGCAAGTGGAGCACTCGGCTGTCAACAGGGAATTAACTAAACAAAAGCTCTGTGGAAAAGCACAACTTTTTCTCATTGGACTAATTCCCAGTGTTTTCTTAGTTAATGGTGTCATGATTAGTGGCTCACTCCGTGGTCTCAAAGCTCTTCAGTGTGGACTCAGTCTTTGTGCATCTTCAAAACCTAGCTGAAATAGTAAATGTGATTGGACATTTCTGGGTTGGCTAGATGAGCATGTTGGATGAGTGGCTGTATTAATTATACTCATAGACAATCACCAGCTAAGACTAAGGCTTCACTTTGATACTGAGCCTTATTTCTACATTGCAGAACGTATAAGTCCTGCTTAGATAAGAGCTGAACCAGAAACACAATGTTATTTTTTACATTTTTGAATATAGTACATATTTTGCTTACCAAATAGACATTTCTAAAATGATAATATTAGCTTATATGACCACAAGCACTTTCCTTCATGCAGTTTTTGTAATAGGTGCATATTCAAAGGTAATTTTCAAACTAACAGCTTTATATTATTATTATTATTATTATTATTATTATTATTATTATTATTATTATTATTATTATTATTATTATTATTATTATTATTATTATTATTATTATTAAATACACTTAAATAATAGCATCTGAATGTATTGCCTAAAAGTTTATTTTAAGGAGTCGTATTTCCAAAAAAACACATTATTGAAGTTAAATTGCATGTCCATTTGAACACATGACCTCACAGGTTAGCAAAAATACCTGTTTTGAAAGTGGAAATATTGTTTCCATGCCCAGTCCAGAGAACGATAAGCACGCAGCATTTTATTGGTGGAATCCCTTTAAGTAGAGGTGGGGAGTACACCTTTGATGTTGGGCCACAATGGATTGGATTGGATCTCATGTTAAGTACCATCATCACCGTGATAAATCAAAAAAAGTCTAATTCAAAAATTAATATTCTGAGAAATGACCACAACAGTCTCCGAATGCTTTTCAACGTGTTCGGGTGACAAGGTATTGCTAACGTTTATCTCCTCCACTGAACAGCACAGGATGCTCCCAGACAACTAGTCGTTTTTATCTTTGTGGATTTGTGTAATGCTGCTGTTCTTTCTCTCTCTGGATGTAAAATGCATCACTGACTGTTTATCTGGGCTGATGTGCGCGTATGTCGCTGAATGCCACCAGTTTAAACATATTGCCATACTGAGAAATATAGAAAAAGTTATGTGGATCTGGGGCCGTATTCACAAAACATTTTATGTTAGCGCTAAGAGTACTCCTAAAGGCCAGGACTAGGGTTGCAAAGGGGTGGAAAGTTTCCGGTAAATTACCGGAAAGTTTCCAGAAACTTTCCACGGGAACTTTCGCTCGGGAATTTTGGGAATATTCAAAATTGGAAATTATAGGAATTAACAAAATGGCGGTAATTTAAATGTTTATTTTTCATAACCAAACATAAATCTAAACTTTTAAACACTATGTTTGGTCATAGGCAGACATCCATGCAAAATAATACAATCAAAAAACATTACATTTGAACAGATTTATTTGTAAGAAGAACTTTATCAAGTTGATTATTTTATGAACAATCAATAATTTCACTGAACAACAAAAAGATGAATGTTGAGTAAATTATTACTCATCTGTCTGACCCCACCCATTCAATAAATAAAGTCAAATGCCCCCCCCCACCATGTGATGGAGGAATGCACAGAGCATGTAGGGGACGTGGCCTCAGTACCCCTGCAGTAGGATGTGTGCTATGTGCAATTTGCCAAGTGTACTTGCATAAAATCTGGTTGTTTTAGTCAAGATTATGCTAAAATATATTGTCCCCAACTATATTTAAAATCAAAGCTTAAGCCTCTGTAAACCTGGTCTAGTAAAAAGCAATATATGATATCAAGTTGGGTATCTCAATAAACTTTAAAAAAAAATCTGATTTGAAATTAAATGTTCATAAATATATTAAAACTTAGTTGAAACAACTGCTTTTTACAGTCTAGAACGTTTGCCTGGACTGAAATAACATAGTTAGGAGAATTTAGTGCATTTGGGTAGCTTTAAATTGAGTAAATTCCCGTTTATTCCCGTTAATTCCCATAATTCCCATAAATTCCCGTTAATTCCCATGGAAAGTTTCCAACTTTGAAAATTCCCGGAATTTTGCAACCCTAGCCAGGACACACCAGTCCGACTTCCCGAAAATGGAGTTTGCCGATTCAGGCAGCTCCAGTCTTCCCGTCGCGGCCAAAAAAGTGCAAAGAACACACCAAGCCGACTGCTGACTTTCCCTACGCTCAGCGCTATTAACTTTCCAATTAAAACCAATGATTGTCACACTCCTAATGTGATCCATGTGGGACATGATAGTAGCTAACTTCAGAGTACAATTAATAGAAACAACATTTTATAATTAACAGATTGACAGCATGCTTAAATATGCTAGAGGAGGAAGGGACCTTTGTTAAATGTTTGATTAAACCAGTTAGCGCCATTTTCACCTGGTAATCATACAAATAGACATCATAGAATAATTTACAAAAATGAAAAGAAGTAACAGCCTTAGTGTGTTTCTTGCAAAACTGATAGGATATAGTGATAAACAAATTGATAGTGAGAGCAAGTGTTTAGTCAAATTCTAAAAGGAGACATACAAGTGAGGCTTTGAGAAGTGACTTACTTAATTGCGCACTACATGCACCCCCTCATCACATAATTCAGGCCAAGTATGAATCTATAGGCAGTTCTAAATAATAGTAATGTAGTGCCTCCAATGGGCACCAGATGCAGGCAACAAGAAATCTCACCTTTCGTTCATGTCTTCAGGAAATTCCTCTCAGATTCCCTATAGTTTCATGGTAACGGTGAATGCTTTTTTCACAAGTTTTATGTAAATACTGTATACTCCTCTGTAATAATAAGATCAGAAATAAAAAAACATTACAATGAGAGAGTTTCTCTGATTTGCTTGGATTGTAGCTAGTCAACTAAGGTAATTACACAACAAAAATCCTAATTGATGACCAAGCCAATCGTCATCACTTTTGAAAGCAACACGCGACCAGCAGACCCCACTGTTGTCATGAGCTTTCTCTCTTGTGTTTGTGACCTTTTTCAACTTGGCACTTGGTCCAAGCATTTCCTGGTCACATGGTTGTTATTGATTTTTTTTCTTCTCTTTTTGATGCCACTGGCTACTGTGCATCACTGGGGAATAAGGAGTTGTGCGTTTGATTTCATGGAGACACAGGGGGCTAGGGGTAGTTTGAGGAGCCTATAGCATGTGTGCACACACACGCACTCCAAAACACACACACACACACACACACACACACACACACACACACACACACACACACACACACACACACACACACACATCCCTCTACTTGGTAGGGGCCCGATTGTTTCAGATGATGGATGTCACACCTTCACCCGTCAACACAGTACCCCTGCTGCTTTTAATTGCCCAATCAGAAAGCTGGAACATTTGTTATTGTGGGGCAGTTAGGGCCAGATGGCAAACAATACACAAACACACTTGTGTGCACTTACACATACACACACACACACACACACACACACACACACACACACACACACACACACACACACACACACACACACACACACACAGAGCATCTAGCTTTCTTTAATCCTTGTTTGATTGGAGGTGAACACGGCCTAAGAGAACACGAGGTGTCTGTTCTTTCTGTATGCATTTATTATGTTGATGACAGTGCCTTGCAGTTGTCACAACACATTAAAACACTATGACACCTGTAAGTACATGCGCTCTTTACAGCCGTCCACTTTAATCTCAAGAACAACAATCACAGTTTAGCGATGACATGTTACAGCAGGGTTGTTGTGCTGACATGAAATCATGAGGAAAAAAAATTAAATTTTTAGACAGATGAAAGGGGAATGAGTAGAGAAAAGACAATCTAATCAATTGTGCTTTGGCTTCACACGTTTTTTCCTTGATGACTTGCTGTTGAGATCCCTGCAAAGATCTTAAACAAATCGTGTTTGTATTGCCAAACTATGAACTCATATCAAAGTCGTACATGTCGTCTTGATGCAATGTTCTGTTCAGTGTTCTGCTCGGCTCGGGTGCTGTTGGTGATGTTGGACAGAAGGTCTCTTCACACAGCAAATGTGGTTCTGTGCGTGAACAGAAGGGGGCAGTATAATACCAGAGAAGGATAAATATCATACAATCCATTTGCTTCATATTCTCTCTGTCTGTCTCTCATTTTACCCTCTCCCTCTCTTGATATCACTTTTCTCTCAACATTCAGCTCCATCTCTTTCTCTTTGTATGCCTGTCTTTCTCTGACTCCTTTCGCCTGCTCACACACACACACACACACACACACACACACACACACACACACACACACACACACACACACACACACTGAGAGCCACGCACGTAGTGTGAAATAATCTCAAGTCTGATACACCCGCTCAATTATGAGCTGCAATGCGTGTAATTAGAAAAGAATAAAATGCATTTCAGTTTTCATTAATGAATTTCATTGATTGGCTTTGTCTCTTTGTTCCTTGTTTTGATGAAGTTAACTTTGAGGGGAATAAACACAACACTTCCAGTGCAATCAGAGAAGCTGTGGACGTGTATGTGTGTGTGCTCATGTGTGTGTGGTATCGGCTGTGTGTGTGTGTTGTTTTTGGACGATTTGCGGTGATGTGTCTTTTTAATCTGTCCAACAAGATAAAATAGAAGTAGGCCACACCACAAAGCATACAACTGTTACAGAAATAAGGAGAATTAAAATCAGCAGAAAGAAGTAATAAATCATAGGACGAGAGGGGGGGGGGGAAGCAAGAGACAGTAAAAAGGAGCGAATGCACGGCAGAGAGCAGGCTAGAGGTGAGGGTGGTGGGGGGGTACATAATTGGCACTGTTTGTGGACCATCTTGGTGCAACACAGGGAAATGTACCGCAAAAAAATATGAGTTTGAATAAAACTCATGTATATTTCGGACTGTACAGTACAGTGTGTGTGTGTGTGTGTGTGTGTGTGTGTGTGTGTGTGTGTGTGTGTGTGTGTGTGTGTGTGTGTGTGTGTGTGTGTGTGTGTGTGTGTGTGTGTGTGTGTGTGTGTGTGTGTGTCAGGGACGTATTGTGTTTGTTGGCAGGAGGAGTGCATGCCAACTCTGCATATGTATAGTTGTTTTTTGTGCCCGTGACCGTGCCTGGATGGATGGGTGCACTTAATGCCCACACCTTTTGTTTCATGCATGTTGTGTGTATGTTCACCGCAAGCTTGTGTGTGGTGTGTATGCCTCCCAAGCTTTCCTGTGTGTGTGTGTGTGTGTGTGTGTGTGTGTGTGTGTGTGTGTGTGTGTGTGTGTGTGTGTGTGTGTGCTTGGCGGAACAGAGGCTCTGTGTCAGCAGTGGTGTGCCCTCTGTGAGCCTGTCTCTAATTACAGTCTAGGGTTTCAGCGTTTCAGCCCGTCCATCTCCCTGTTTAAACCCGGCTAAGGCAGCCAGGCCCCACTGAGCCAAGGTAAACCATACTGCTAATTAGACAGAGCAGTTCCCATCTCTGTACCAATGCTGGGGGGGGGGGGCATGAGCGGAGAGCAGGAGACATGGATGGAGGCCAGCGTTGCCATGTCCGCTTTTTATAAGCAACTTTGGGCTAGTTTTTTTGTAAAGTCGCTAACAAATATTGTCTGTTGAGGTTATTTAGGCCTGTTTCTAAACTGCAGTCGCTTATTTGGGCTTGCTGCTGTTCCCATGCATTCAATAAAGGTTACGTTTCTTGTTATCTGGTTATTTTACTAGATAAGCCTACTTTTAAGTGATAGAAAATATATATATATATATTTTACAATCCAAACAAAGAAGGCTTAGTGTTTCTCCCATTGTGCAATGAATAGGATATAGGAAGTTTTCATATTTAAGATAAATATGAATTATTTCAGAAGTTAAGAATGTAACGTTGTCGATTAAGTGGATGCAATACAATTCCCCAATTATTATTGTAGAAATGGACTTGATGAACTTCATTATAGGATGTGTTTAACATGGATGTATATAGGCTTTTTGCAATTATTGAAGGAATAGTCGCTTCTTTTTTTTTTAGGCCCGGGTTGCTTGTTTCTTTTGCAATGGCAACAATGATGGAAGTAGTGAGAAAGAGAAAGCTGAAAGAAAGGAAGGTAGGAGAGCAATAGGGAAAGAAGACTATAAAGTGGGGATGGAAGGACAGGAGGAACAGAGATTGCAAGATAGATGGATGTTAGGAAAAGAGAGATGTGGATAGAATCAGAATAGGCAAGGTTACAAGCGCCTTTTCATTTTGGAGTGTAAACTCTGCGTCAGAAGTTGAGAGTAAAATCCTTCGATATTAATAAGTCGTCACTGCCAACATACCCCAAACACTTCATCAAACACTTCATCAAACAACATCGCCTGTTAAGTTGTTTCTGTTCCATTTGCGTATGTCTGCTCTCGTGTGTGAGTGTGAGGGAGCAAGCAGCTGGGTGTGGGTGGTGAGACGTTTCATTTCTTTTGGCAGTAAAATGTTAGTCTGAAGGTGTTTTGACTCCCTCTAGCATGTTTTTAACCCAGTGATAATTTGCATATTGTAAACAAATGTAAATGGGGGAGGGAGGGGGTCATTGGTCAACCTGGGGCAAGCTAATCTACATAATTGGCTCCGGTGGTTCAAATTATAGCCTGCTGCTACTCTGCTGAGAGAGGGAAACAGAGGGGGAGAAAAAGGGAGGGGTGCAATTATGGTCTATGCAGCCAATGAAACATTTTTTACTTTTTTTTTCTCTTCATTTCTGCAGCCTTTGCCTCTCCTCCCTGGCTTATTCTGACCAATGAGAGCATTCTGTGCTGCCCGACAGCAATCAGAAATTCATCTCGCTCCTCGACAGCTAACCCCCCCCCCACACACACACACACACACACACCTACACACACACACACACACACACACACACACACACACACACACACACACACACACACACACACACACACATCAAGAGGGAAACAGGAAACGAATGAATGAGAGAGAAATAGAGAAAAGAAAGAAGGAAAGTGGGAGATGGCATCTAGACTCGGCGGTCTGGGCGGTTACAAAATGTGAGAGTCTATGAGAGTCTTAAGGCGACGATGGGAGAATAAGGGTGAGAGGCAGACATTGGCTCTAGAGAGGGGAGCTAAAAATGAGAAGAGGACAGACAGAGCAGAGAAATGGAGGGGAAAATAAGATGCTACTGCAGTCAGAGATAGGGTGACAGATCTGTTCGCCTCGCACCAAAACACCATTTTCTCCTGCCTGTCCTGTCCCGAGTGGGGGAAAAAGCCACATTTGCAGATTCTACCTTATCACTGAAATACTAGAAATCATGTGTTTGTCCGAATGTGTGTGTGTGTATGTGTGTGTTTTTGTCTGTGCCTGTGCATGGAGAGGTTGGATAAGGGCACAGTAAATAAATCATGGGGGGGCTCATTGGAAGAAGGTCACCGGCTGGACCCTGCCTACACACACACACACACACAGACACACAGCCACACAGACACAAGCACGCACACACACACACATCCACTCGTGCTGACAGGCCCCTGCCCCTCATTTCGGGGTGCTCTGGGTGATTCTCCCAGTGTAATGGCTTCTACCCCATTTCCAGTCTCCTGTCTGAAAGAAATCACACACAGACCCTCCAACAGTAGCTCACACTCACACACACACTGACATACACACACCTGGCCGGTCGGGCATTGGGGGAAAGGGAACGGATGGAAACAGTCGGGTAAATACATTCTTCTGTAGATATTTGTTGTTTGTCTGTGTCGGCATGCACCATACAGCCTTATCACTTATTATTTTAGTACTCGTTATAGTGCATAGCGTTGTATATTTCCAATCTAAGCTGTGTTGGTTTTTTGTTAGTTTCTGAATGTAAACGCTCTCTCATTCTTGTGTGTGTTTTAAAGAGGCCCCCTGCTCGACTCTGGGCCATCTCACTACAGCGCACTACAGCCTAGTGATGTGCGTGCACAGGTACAGAAGGGGTGCAGTCAAATTCAATGCACCGAACAGTGAGCTTAGTTGCGCTGTCAATTGGGATGTTGCCGACACCAGTTAGATGGATTTCTCAGCAGTTACTTGTCACACGTTAAGGCATCGGCGTGCAGGAAAGTTGACAACTTGAAGGATTTAAAATGGCTGCAGTGACTTATTGAAAACTCTCATGGTCCATTGAGTTGATATATTCATGTATACCGGTCATGTCCTCCAATCTATAGAGAGTTGATGTTAAACTTCTCGGGAAGCTAGTTGTCAAAATATCTTTGTGCTTTCTGGCAGCTTGTGTCATATATTAGGGCAGCAAACATAGTTAAACAATGTACTAATTATAGTCGTTTTTGAGATGGTTTTGGTTGAGGCCTACAGTGCATTAAACCTACATGGTCTTAATATTGAAAGGTTATCCTGACTCACACTGCTGAATTAAAGCACTGTTGATGCTTTATGATTATTGACAATTAGCATTTTTTTTCTGCATATTACTGAGTGAGTGGATTAGTGCGTGAGTGGGTGAGACGGAGATAGTGAGAGAGACAGAGAGAAATGGCGAGGAAGGAGCGTAAGAGATGCATATGTCTGTCTGCATTTCTATCTGTCTGTGGAAGGCGGCGAGTGGGCGGGTCTATCAATCATTCCAAATCATTTATATTCAGCGGCTCATATCACTTCACCAGGATTGGGGAGTGGGAGAGAGTGGGCTTGTTTGCATAGGGGAAGAGTAACTGGTGAAAAGCTGTCAGAGCAAACAAAATATATGGCTGTATTGATGTATACATTTGGTGTTTTTTGTTCAGTGTGAGGAGCCTGCGATAAATGTGTGTCTGCCATTTGCGAGTGTGGTGACAGATGCAATCTCACTGCCAAGAATGAAAAAAATAATAATAATTTTTGACAACTTCTGCATTGCTTTTGTTGCATTTCTTATTTGATTTGCACCTGGCTTCAAACACCAGTTAGAATTATTTATTGTAATGTAGGAACATTTTACACAACAGTCATCCGAATTGGAAAATGTCATTCTGGGAGTACTAGAAAAAAAAAAATATTTTTAAGTTCACAAAGTTATGGTAAAATAGTCGATGAAACCACAGGGCTGCCTGTACTACGCTGAACTTCTCTGGAACATATTGCTTATACACAGTGGAGGATCTGGAAAATGTTACATGGGGTGGCGAAGGGGGGACAAGAGGTCTTGGCAGGGGGGCATGGGAGGACGGGAGCGGGAATCCCCATATATATTATATTGATGATAATTTCTGATAAAATAAGACATTTTTAGCCTATATCTTAATCCTACATAGCTTACCCTATACAACAGATTGCTACAACATAAAATAGGCAATCATTGAAACATGTTATTTTGAGTGACATGATATCATTCTATTCTAGTGGAATTTATATGGAAGGAGAATAACAATAGGCTACAGTAGTTTAGGCTGGGACTGCAGTCAGACCCTCTGCCTACCTTTCATCTGCCTGCTGATCACTACCTGCCTCTGTCCCTCTGTCTGAATATAAAACCTCCTCTTCCTCCATCACATTTATTTCTTCTTTTCCCTCTTTTCTTTCATTTATATATTCATGTCTTTAACATATGATTATGTAACCTGGTTTAATTTGTGCAGCTCGTTTGAGAGTTTTTAGTAGGCTATGTTTGGCTATTCAAACAAAAATGATCGATCTCCTAGCTAGCACTGTCAGTGTCACTGTAGTAACTTAATGCCTCAGAAACGGCAACTCTCTCTCGAAACGGCGACCCACTGTTAAATTGTATGGATCCGAACATGCATGTTTTTTTTTAAATATTTTTATCAAGCTCTTGCCTGTACTACAATAGGCCTACAAATTAATAAAATGGCAATATGCTCATACAAGTCACAAGCGAGTGATTTCCTTTTTGGCCAACGATTAATGGGTGTGCTCTTATTGATGAATTAGCTACTTTTACATTGCATTACATTCATTACAAATTTAACTTTTAAGTTGAATTGGTGTGTTTAAAATTCACAAGGGTAAACTGACTTCACCTTCAGATGCTCGGAGCAGGTCAGTTACTCTTGGCCGGGCTGCATGGCACAGCAGCGCGCTGACTCGCTGTGTGTGACAAACTGTGTGATCGCCCATATGCGCATATGATGCAGGGCCGTGGCTAAGTATTTGAGGGGCAGGCATAAGATTAGATTCAAAATTATTTGCTTTTGTTCAATTTATTGTTTGTTTAAATTATTTGAGTGGCTTGTTGACATAGTGGCGGTTTGTTCTTACAAGTGCATTTTTGAGAATGCAAAAGCTGGGGGAGGGGGCAAGGCTCTCCAGTGGGGGGGCCGCTGCCCCCCGTTGCCCTCCTGTAGAGCCGCCCCTGCTTATACATTTATCTAAATTCCCTCTGACTATTTTATAAGGATAGGAAGAAAGGTATGGGATATAAACACAACTTTATTTCCAAGTACATATAATTAAATATAATAATAATGATACATATTGTAGTGTAGTATGTTGTGAAAGAAATCCTTAAACATCACACTGATCCTGTCTATCCAGACAGAAATTGGACGGTTTTTATTGTCATTCTGTGTTGCAAAATGTATTTTCTTTAATAATTAATTTAACAATGTTTGATTTAACATTTAAACAATGAAATGCCAAATATAATTTGCCCTAGGTGCTCTCTTCAGATGTTGCAAAGAAATACATACAGTAAAGTATGAGGAAGAAAAGCGGGCAAATCTGGGCATAGAATGCTTGATTTTTTTTTTATGTTTTCCAAAAAAAAGATCAATAATCAATATAGCTGCATATCATTTTTCTATCTTGATTTGTTGTTTGTACAATTTCAAATATTTTTCTTCTACTAAAAGTCATGGGTGCCTCCTACAATTCAGAAGTTTAGTGTGTATGCTAATATGAGTCCATCAGTAAAAAGAGTACTTCTTTATTTCATCTTTGACACATTATAACTGACATAGGCTGCAGTGCACAGAGGTTATCTATTATCCAGTTTGCAAAATGTCTTTCCCCCACAGCCTACACAATGACTTTGAAAACAGTGTTACAAAAAATGTGGTCATGCTATACCTTCCCTGTGTCTTAATTTCTTGGTCCTTCACTCTGTCCTCCCTGTCTCTCTGACTCTCACTGTGCGACCTTGTGTTCCTTCAGAGTTAGTGTGTGGAAATTGGGCACACCTAACTACAGGGGCTTAAGTATAATCATGTATTTAGCTGCAGAAATGTACTGACACACTGTTCCTCCCTGGAAAAAGAGAACTCCCAACATTAATTGAGGGATATTACTGTTGAGATCAATTTCCATGTTTCTGACAGTGATATTCATTCCCTCAGACCTGAACAAATATTTATGTCTAGGTGAAAAAAGAGAAAAATGACAGAACAAGAAAAAAGAAATGATTCCATAATCTCAGACAGATTGGTACAATACTTTTGATTACATTTACTGTACATTTAAGTGTAATTTAAGTTTTATATTTGTCTAACAATACATGACATTGTATCTCCATTTATCATTTATTTAAAAAATATTAAAAAACTGAACATAGCATTAGCATAATAAAAATAACATCATGTGACATGGGGCACATTTCAGGACAGATCATTTTAATCTAAAAAAAAAAAATCAAAATAAGAATAGCTTGAGCATTTGTAGAATTGCAATTCTTCCCATTTGCATGCATCACTTCAGATTTGTCTAAGTGGCAATGCTGCCAATAGGGGCCAGTGTGTAACCAAGTATAGGGCCTCACTGAGACCGCCGTTCATTGGTGGAAGAGAGAGAAAGGGGGAGCAGGTGGGTAGGAAGGAGAGAGAGAGGGGGGGGCTATTGTTGGCAGGGTTATTGTGAAATAGGAAACAGCAAACAAGGCGGTCTTTAACTCTGCTTATAGAATATGTTAAAGTGATGTCTGTGATGCGCTCTCTGAATTATTTGCCTTATCATGAAGTGCATTTATGACGCACAGCCATAAATATGCATCAGTATGAGTGTTTTTAAAATGTAAGCTCTCCCCTCTCTTATTCTCCTCCCTCCCTTTTTCTCCCTTCCGTCCTCCCTCTTTTCTTTTTGCTCCGTGCTAAACAACACACAAACAACATTTTTTAAATGCAACCCACCAGTGGATGTTTTGGAAACATATCCTATTCCCTCCCCTCCTCTCTCTCTCTGTATTTCTCTCTCTCTCTCTACCTGTGTCTCCGACTCCCTTACAGTAAATCTGCTTATTGTATTATAATGTGGAACGATTTGAGAAATGTTTTGAAGTCACAAAGTAATTATAAAATTCCACGAATCGGAACGATTGTGCTTATAAGCGAGGTAGTACAAGTACGCACATTAACTGCTCTCCCCCCTCCTTCATCCCCACATCTCAGCTCAATCATCAAAATCCTGTTTCTAATTTCTATGGATTTTCTGCCAAGAGCAGCCACAGCGGTGACCCCCTTAACTCGGACATATAACGTTCTTAATATCCAGATTAAATTGTTTTCTTTAAGCTCTTTTTCTACTACATGTGAAATTATTTCTGCAATCAACCACAAAGCCAACCCCGCCCACACCCTATGCACTTCTCTTTCCCCTCGATTATGGCCAGGCCTCCACAAACACACACAACTTCTTATGCAGATGCTCTGAATGAACCCACCCAGCCTCTCTCTACAACACAAACACGCACGCACGCACGCACGCACGCACACACACACACACACACACACACACACACACACACACACACACACCTCCCCCTGCTCTTGTCTCTTTGCAATTACTAAGTGAAAGACTCCAATAAAGGTGGCGCTGTACGAGGAGGGCAGTTAATGAAAGAAAGGATTATGGGTAAAGGCAGCATCAAGGGGAGATTAGGAAAGGACGACCAGGCTCGCAGAGACAAAAGATCCTACTGACAAGAGCTGCTTAGAGCACACGTATATCAAAACACACACACACACACACACACACACACACACACACACACACACACACACACACACACACACACACACACACACACACACACACACACACTCTTGTTGTATGTACCCACAAAGCTATATCTAAAGCACACTCTAATGTATAGACATGTACAAAAACAGTCAACATTTCTTCTCCAGCTCAGATATTCAGATGGTGACTCTGTTTCTGAATTGTATGGTTGCTCTTTTATGGAAAACTACAACTCCAGTGACACGTAGCAACACACAGATCCTATAGTAGAGGATTTATCCAAGATGTTGTCACATAATCCCTGTGATTTTAAAATTAAATGCCCACCACCCCCCCCCCTCCCAAGTTCAGGAGAGTTCTAAGCATTCCGTTTCAAATCAACTGAGCAGTAGTTGTAGGCAGGGCAGTTTTATTGCTAGAAAGGAAGACATTTTAACCCCAAATTCAAAACCTTCAAAGTGTTTCATTTTCAAATCCAGAAAATAATGCAGATTTGGTCAATTAATAACGCAAATGTTATTTGGGCTTTAATACAGATAAGACAATTATTTGTCTGTTTTCAGAGTCTTGAAACAAACTCTTGCCTGACCACCTGTACTACTACCCACCATGAGACAGGCATGCGGTCTCTTTAAGTAAAGTGATAAGCACTTCGGCCTCGATGCTGAACAGGGAGCAAATTGAAAGTGAAGATTGCCTTCCCATAGACTTTATCTTTTCCCACTAAAACAGGGAGCAGGCGTCTACGACTACACCTATTGATTTTGCAATTTCAGCAAATTAAGAAGGAGACAGCCGGGCCTATTAGAGAGCTGTCTGTGGCTTGGACTATAGCTTGGCCACTGTGGTCTGTGATGGTGATGCTGAGAGAGAGAGAGAGAGACAGAATGTGTATCCATTTTTGACTGTTGTCTAATTATGTTACTTAACAGGATGTATATAAATAAGCATACGCCACTCATCTCTTGATTTCACGGTGTATGTCAACAGCAGGCAGGCAGAGGCATATTGCTCTTAACGTATACATACAACTCGATGCAATCAGGATGAATGAATTACCTACGCATGTGGCCAGCCTAAGATTTGAGTAATAAAAAAAGCTAAAGGCCAATCTGTACTGCTCTAATATCCACAGCAATATGAAGAGTAATGAGAGGGATAAAAATGGTCTATATGGGATGGAGAAATCAGTGCAATTCAATTATATACGCCAAATAAGGTCTATACATGTGATGTTAGACATAGTATATATATTAATGTTTTTTTTTATTGCAACAGTTTTAACTGTAATGTGAATGCTGGATCTGGGTGAATGCAACAAGAGGAAGCCTAAGGTTCGTTCACCCACAGATACCTTCCTCCCAAGGAAGCAACCATCCAAGTGCACTAATCCGTGATATACATTTATCGGCAGGAGGTGAATTTCTCTCAATTTTCAATCTGATTGTGTTATCAGCCTATATGACTCCCATATTGGAGTTTTAATATGGGAAATTCAATAGGAGCAGTGATGGATGATTTCTCTGGTAAAGGGTGCACATTTTTCATACTGATGGCTTTTTGGGGTCCTCTATGAAAAATGATGAAATATGATTTTTTTTTTATTGATCATTAGTCTCTGGACTGCACCTGCTTCACCAATTTGTTTCGAATCAAAATTGGCATTAAGATTCATATTTGGCATCACAGCAGCAACATTTTCCCATTATTCATTTGATAACGAGCGGGAATTACCAAGACAAAGAGCAATACAAGACACCCAATTTGTTCAATTTCCTATATTGTGATTATTTTTTTCATGTTTTTTTTTCTCCCTAAGCCTGTTTTACATTGGATTTTAAACTGCTGCCCTCAGGCATTAGGTGCGTACACGGAAGGAGAGATGAAATTGTAGACCACGTTGCTTACTGAAGGTGCTAATCGTTTTTACAGTCCACCTTGGGATATGAAATAAGCTAATTGGGCAAAGTGTGAGTTAATTCCTACCCTCGGTGCCATGTAGGTGCTTATTTTATTTGTATAAGACATCTACTGTGTGTGTGTGTCAGTAGAATGTGTCAAAGAATAAGTGGGATAAGTGAGAAGAGTGTGACTGGGAGGGGTCTTCTGGCACCTCAACATAGGAATCACAAGCTAATTCATTGATTACCCCTTGGAAAAGACGGCTGCTAATTGTTAGGTAATTAACATGGCAAGCTGTAATTATGTTCGCCTTAGGACCCGATTAGTGTTTCTGCATGTCTTATGGGCGCTGAGGGGCTGTATCTGTGTGTGTGTGTGTGTGTGTGTGTGTGTGTGTGTGTGTCTAAGCCTATCTGTTGGCTTGAGGACAGATGGCACATTGTCAAAGGCTGACATGTTTTGTTTTCCCTGATGTGTGTGTGGAGAGAGAGAGAGAGAGAGAGAGAGAGAGAGAGGTAGAGAGAGAGAGCAATGCACTGAGAGACAAGAGATGAGACGAGCTGCGCCCAGGGACGTGTCCTTTTGTTTCAGCATTGTTAATCAAGTGCTAATTGAGTGTAATTATTTACATCATCACACAGCGAATGGAGATGTCAAGTGGCAGTGGCACAAAGGCAGTTGGTGGGAGGCTGGCAGCCGAGAGCCGGCAATCTGTTGATGCCTGCATGGTTACAACCCTCTGGCAACAAGGAACCATTAGCAACAAGCTGAAATGTCATCACAAAACTGTGCCCAAAAATATGTAAACATTTACAGTAAGCATACAGTACACACCGGATACGTTCATTTTTACACTCACCAAATTTGTTTTGATACACACCAAATCATATTTTTAATTAAAACAAATGAAAGGATTGTTTAATGTATCAAAAGCCAAAGCGGAGAGAGAGTAAGGGGGTGATGGAGAGAAAAAAGAAACGAGAGTGAGAGTGACATTGATCAGTCCGAGCGAGAATGAGATGAGGCAGTATCTGGTGTGTTAACACCTACAGCTAATCAACATGACAGAGTTTAGACTTGCCCTAGAAACAACACATACACACATGGGGGGGGGGGGCACATTCATCCATGTTCTCGCACACTGAGATAACTATCGCCCTTAGTATAGAGTCATGCTGTTACACAACGAATAGTATACCAATTGTGTTAGCTGCATCCTGTGTCTTATTATACAAAGGCCATGTAGAACAAGTTTTAATCGTTAAAAAAAATTAGCTCAGGGCACTCACATCCTCTATATCTTCATCAGAAAAGCACTGAACCCTGACGCAAATTTGGCAGCAGCTGGACTTCTCTCCTCTGGTTTTGTGAAGACAAATGAACGGCAATGAATCTTGATCATTTCCTACCGCTGTCTCCGCATAAACACCTGAAAGGCCGCAGAAGGCACAGCCTCTGCTGGTTCAATGATTGTGTGGAGCATGAAGAACATGGGGAATTTGAATAGTTGCTGCCCTGGGTAACAAAGACAAAGTGTGTATTCTGAGACAGGAGAAATGAATGTCATTTAAATATAAGTTAACAGAAAGGTCACTTAACAGCCAGCCAGAATAAAAACTAAACCCAGGGGTCTTAACAGACACGCATCACACAGTGTTTTTCGAACAAAGTGTTTATTTTAAGGAATCACAGTCAAGCAGCTGTGACATATTGCTGTTTTTAGAGTTTAAATGTATTATGAGGGAGCCAGCCTATATCGATGTTGTAAATCAATAGTGCTGGAGAGGCGAGCTAATGCTGTGGCATCAAGTGTTTCATTCAAAACTTGCACATTTTTACAGGCTACGTGAGGAGCAGCAGCAGAATACCTCCTCACAGGAAATTATATTTTGTTGCCTTTTTATGTAGTTAAAGCATTGTATAAATACTTTTCACTAGTGTTTGTTTTGTCTATATTATAACTATAAGGGTTCAATTTAGGTAAAGTTATGTCAACCTGAAAAGACAAACTAACTTTGTAGGACTCAATGTAAAATAAAGCTTTTTTTCTTGTTTTGCATGCGATTTGTTACTTTATGATTTTGAAAATTAAAATTGTCAGTGTTGGATCACAGAGGCAGAAGAAAAAGAAAATGCTTGGCTTATTTGCACAATAGTTTGGCCAAATGCTGCAGCTTGGTGAATGCTGACAGGCTTGTGATCAAGACTGAATAGTGAGCAGCGAGTGCAAATAAGGACTACTCCATATTCAGTATGTCTGCTTGTGTGCATGCATGCATCAGGCTGTATGTGCGCATAAGTGCCTAAGTGTGTGTGTGTGTGCTTGTGTGTGTGTGTGTGTGTGTGTGTGTGTGTGTGTGTGTGTGTGTGCTTCTGTAAAAGCTTAAGTGTGTGTTTGTGGGTGTGCAAGGGTGTAGAGGGGTTAAGCTGTGGGGTATTCTCGCCTCTGGTCAGAGGTGGAATTAATTTTAGCTGGCAGTCCCACGCTGCGGTCATTTGGTTTAAAGGGAGGTGTTATTATCCTGATTTGGCCGTAACGGCTGGGGATTGGATACCCAACTGGCAGCTCGACTCTCTCCTTTAAAGACAAAGAGACTGGGGACTGTGTTCTCTTCTATGGCTCAGGGATAAATAAAAGAATGAAAAAACAGCTAGACGCCAATATCTTTCTATCAGACACATACAACAAATAATTGTCAAATTTCTGCAGTTGTAGAAACCTTTTTGTTTTTTATAATTCGGAAGAAATATGAAAATAAAAATGCGGTGCATTTGAAAACTATAACTGCCGTGTTGCTGTACACAATTTGTCTACATTTATACAATTGGTTTTGCAGTAAATTGCGGATGTCACTGCAGAAGTAATTTAGGATTAATGAATAACAAGGTACATCAATAATTGCAATCAGATACTAAGCAAATTGTGATTAAGCATGTGTGTGTATGTGGGTCAGCAAGTGTTGAATAAACTGCAGCAGAACTGAAGTATTTACACATACAAGACCATTACAGCCACATGGATGCACACATACAATGTACTTTACTATAATCAGAGATGGTGGTCATAAAGTAATTGTATTGTATGTTCTTAGAATGAGCCCTAAGTCCCCATTTCATTAAATCAAAGATCTATCCCATGACAGAAATACCCAAATGACCACATACCCCAGTTTAGATAGCAGCCATCTGCCAGTGACGGCCCTTCCAGCGGCCCAATCATTTGCATAACCAAAAGATGATTATTTTTCCCCTCTGAAAGTTGAAATGACTGAATAATTATAATGTAGTGGATTAGAATGAGGAAAAAACATGCCTTGATGTCAGAGAAGATTGCTGAGTAGTCACTATAATCGCTGCTTAGGTTTTTAATCAGAGTGAAATATGGGACATAAATTATTGCCTTTCATGCAAACTTGTGTTCTTTGCACCAGCGCATCACAAATCTAATTTTTCAGCATTTTTAAGAGGCTTAAAAGATAGTTATTTTTGTTCAGGAACTGAATTAAAAGTCATTGCGGGTATACTTTCACGCATGGGGATTATGTTCCATACTGTACATTTTAAACTCAAAATAACCTGCCCTGGCCTGTGTTTCATACATGCCAGCCAACTGAGATCCAAACAATAAAATACATGCCCCTTTGACTTGCAGCTCTCACATTGTGTAATACCTGGAAACCTTCATCTTAATATCCTGAAGGATTGTGCTTTGCTAGACTTGAAAATATTGCATCAGTCAAATCTACAACTCCTGAAAGTAGGCTATGTGCTCCTAAATCTTACGGCTGATGTATGGGACTTTACAGCAGTATAGCAGTATTCATACATTTATTTAAAATACCTCTTAGCCATAAAGTGAAAGATAGTTTTAATAATACAAAACACCTCGGGATTCAGCCGCTAAGATAAGATGCTTTGAGCCTGGCAAAAAAAAAACATATATACGTACAATGGGTTTATCTGTGAGCTGCATTCTTGCTGCTCGCGCACTAAACACAGCAAAGTCTATGATGCCGGCACAGCCCTTATCCTTAACAAAGCAGCAAAGCCAATCCATTGTGCTGCATTCATCTGTAACAAATTCATACATCCATATCGACACACCAGGAAACAAGGCACCCAAGGAGCGGGGGATAGAGGGATGGACGGACAGACACAGACAGACGGATGGAGGGATATTTTTCTCCTTTCTCTTTTTGTTTCAATGGGGGTATTAGAAATTAGAGTTCCCCCCTTTTAGTCTTTACAGCTGCAAATTGCTTTGCCACCTCTCTTCCCCCAGCAGTGAGTCCTGCCAAATCCGCCCATGATGTATCATTATCACAACTTTGGCTGGAAATCCATAGAATCAATAGGTTTGCCAGGGAAACTCACGCATGGGATTGCTTACACGCTGTGAAGCTTGTTCATCCACTAGTCAGGCCTATCCCGCCACAGGCAAAACAACGCACATATAGGTATGTGCTGCGCAGCAGGAGGACACACATCAACACACACACACACACATGTACATGTTCACACAGGCATTGACAGACACCCAAGCCTGCATGCACTTAAAGGTGCACTATGTTGTTTTTAAGGGTAGGGGGATCTGTTTACATTTGCAGAGCCTGCAGCCACTTTTCCAAAATATATTTACTCTACATTTAATTCTGTAGTATTGAATAATTCAATCAACATTAATCCAAATACATTGTTTTGAGGCACTTGGAACCAAAAGTAAGATTATATGTTTGGAAACAAAAACTGTGGGCCCTGCTGCTGTAAACAACAACAACAGTGAAACAGTAACTTTTCAGGAAGCTTTCTAATATAAGTGTTCCAGGGATCCAATGTACCTGTGAGGAAAGTTTGCTTACTCAGTTTTGAGAATATACCTTAGAAATGTTTCACTTCTCTGACACAGCCAAAGTAACATATAGTTCACCTTTAAGCACACACACATTCACAGCATATGTGGCAGAAGGATGCAGATAGTATCTAATCTATGTAGCTATCCTTTCATCCATAAGTCCGTCTGTATGTCTGTTTGTATGCTGTCTTCCTGTCTGCCCTTATCTTCGTCTATCTGTCTGTGTTTTACTTCATTAGTGGAGCTGGTCAGCAGGAGCTGGACGAACGTCTCTTCCCATGTAATTACTGTCCGGTAAACAGGTCAGAAGGGTAGAGTCCAGCCACAGCTGCTGCAGCTTTCAGCAATTCACACACATAGACACACATGCGCATGCACACGCACAACCACACACACACACACTGGCTGTGGGTCCTGAGCTTTCAGAGTGGTATTGATTGGTTGGGCTGTGACATCTCCTAAGCCATGTCACCCCTGTGAAAGAAGCCTCCAAATTGACCAATAATAAAGTGGTGGAAGTTGTAGTGGCACTCTCCTGGGAGCTGTCCGTGTGGACTGTGTTACTGTGTGTGTGTGTGTGTGTGTGGGTGTGTGTCCGTATGTATATGATTGTGTGTGTAGTGGATATATGTGTGTTTGCCCTCCTTTTCTGCTGTCCCCATCAACACCACAGTGGAACACGTTTACACATTTTAGATTCATTTTTTTCTTCTGCTGCTGTTATTCAGAGCAACTTACAATAATGAGAAAAGGTTAGCACACACTATTGGGCGAGGTGTAGTGATTAAGAAGTACATTTGCTATTTCTTTTTTAATCTACAGTATTATCAACACAAAGCATATAAACATTATAATATGTATTGCACTGAGCAAACATCACATCACTGTATATATGCCTTTACTTATGAAGAGATTATATAGGAAATGTACCAACATTCAGAATAACTGAACATAACAATAGCCATGATCTTTTCAGTAAAACAAAAGAACAGGTTTCACATTTGTGTTAAAAACATAGCAGTAATCTCTGTTGATAATGTACACTGTTCACGCAATCTGGCAAAATCTCTACTCTTACCAGAGTTTAATCTATAATTAATTAAATTAATTAATACACTCAATATGAAGCAAACAAAGTGCCATTGTTACCAAAGTTAACCATTCATTTTAAATATTGCTTGGTTATTGCTCTAGCAAGTCCCCAAGCGCCTACACCAGTGTACTGTACACATTATGCAAATATGCCACAATATGACCCTTTACATCTGTGGTCCCTGACTGTACAGCTTTGTTTTCTATTGAACAAGTATGAATTAAAAGTATTTGGTGTTAGCTTAGTTCAAGTGAGCAAGCAAGTGAAGCTATAGAACAAACTGAAGATGGTATCTGGGTGGTTGGATGGGAGAGCATCCGCCACAGCATCATTTCCTATGCAATACTGATCTTGCATTTAGTCATGCAGCAAATGTTAGTTCTATTAATACAAATACATATCTAATATAGTGCTTCTCATACCGCATCCAACCCCTAGTTTACTAAAGAGGTATGGTAATGTACAACTGCAATGGTCAGACCCTAAGCCTGCATCTTCAAACTGTTGACATTTGTTACATTTTGCAAATAGACTTTTTTTCTTTGTACTACGTGAACACACACTTTTTGAGACCCCTCATTTACTCAGTCATGATACTTCCCTTTGAGAGATCAACCTTTATGAAATGTGTGTGTGTGTGTGTGTGTGTGTGTGTGTGTGTGTGTGTGTGTGTGTGTGTGTGTGTGTGTGTGTGTGTGTGTGTGTGTGTGTGTGTGTGTGTGTGTGTGTGTGTGTGTGTGTGTGTGTGTGTGTGTGTGTGTGTGTGTGTGTGTGTGTGTGTGTGTGTGTGTGTGTGTGTGCGCGCGTGCATAAACGTTCCAACACCAACCTCATTATAGTGCCGCTTTATGCACAAAGACTGTGAGGTCACATTGATTTGACTCCCTGAAGTATTAGCATGGGATTACAGCAGTCAACAGGCCTTCATTGATGTGTGTACATACGTATATGTGTGTGTGTGTGAGAGAGAGAGGGAGTGAGTGTGTAAGAGAGAGATGAACCAAGGGTAATTAGTCCAGAGAATAGTCCGACATGCTGCGTCTCTGCCATGAAGAATGTGTGTGTGTGAGTGAGTGTGTGTGTGTTTGTGTGTATGTGACGGTGTGAGTGTATTTGTGTGCACTCATTAATTCTTTGTACAAATACAACCACCACCCTGCTTGAAGTGTTAGACTCTTTGAGAGCTTCTCATCTTTATGATTTAATACTTTGATCTGAGAGTTGGATCTTGTGTGGGCGGGGGGGGGGGGGGGGGGGCTGTTACTTAATTTCGGTGCCTATGTGTGTCCCTTTGTATTAACGTGTGTGTGTGTGTTTTTTGTGTACTTATGTTCACTAGCTGTGTGCGTGTGTGTGTGTGTGTGTGTGTGTGTGTGTGTGTGTGATAGTTATATCTTCACCTGTGTGTCAATGTGAGTGTTACTATCAGAAAGAAACACATCCAACAATTTACAATCAGCTTGTCCACTGTGTGTGTCTGTGTGTGTGTGTGTGTGTGTTTAATGACAGGCATTTCAAACACTTGGTGGATAACTCATCATCACCATTTGCATAACTTTGAAGTATTCATAGCATTAGTGAGGCAATTACAATAATTAACATGGGAATCCATGTCAATGGGCCACAGCCACGAGGCAAGTGCAATTACAGCTATGCTAATTAGGGTTTGATTAAGCTTTTAAAGAACAATCGGCTTATTTAACTGAACATATTCAAGAGGCTTTAGAGACATTGAACACCCCCTCACACTCACCCACACACACACACACACACACACTCCTGCCTGGAGTACTCTTGAGTTTGAAAAACATATGCGTATATGCACACAGAAACACACATGCGAACATAAATATGTAGAAGCACCAGGTGTGCAGGCTGCCGGATGCACACACAACTCCCTGTCCATGCTGTGGTGGCTACACACACCGTAGACAGGCCTGCACACAGACACAGACACACGCGCATACACACACACACACACACACACACACACACACACATGACTGCACACTCACTGTCTCCCCCCTCCCTCCCCTTCCTCACTCGTCCTTCTTTTGTTTTGTCCGCCAGTCTTTCTTTCCAGACAAGAAGACAGGATGTTTTTTTTCATTGAACAAGAACAATTTGCTGTCTGATGTTGGAAGCCTCATTGTAGTGACGGGGCCTAAATTAAAGTGTGGGCTTATTAAAGCCTGTGTGTGTGTGTGTTTGTGCGCCTGTGGATGTGTGTGGGTGTGTGTGCATGTGCTCCTGACACTGATCCGCCCAATAAACTCACTGTCCGTGACTAAGAGTGCGCTCGCAGCAAGACAGACACAATTGCCTGTTAAGTCAGTGTTGCTTTTATTGGGCCTCCCTGAACAATGCCTTGATGTGTGTCACGGCTCGAAACCAACATCAAGATATGTCGAGATTATTTTAATGAATTACGGTGCCCTCCTGTTTGCTGTAAGGGCATTTTCTGATTGGTGATCAATGCACATCTTATTTACCTTTTTGTTAGGCGTTTCATTTTACCATGTCTTCTGTACATCTCTATTTTGTTTCCTAAATGAGATTTTTCACAGCCTGGTGAAATACTGTATTCTATTCATTTTTAGGCATTGTTCTGACCTGAATAGAAATCTGATTTGGATTCATTTTCTTCATTTAAGTCCTTCCAGTTACAACCACGCCTGTTTCTTGAAGCAGAAGTTTAAGATTTTAAGTCAACATTGAAGGATAGAACAATACACCTCCTTGCTGTATAATGTGCCTGAAATGTCTGCCTTTTTAGTCCAGTTGTGCAAAAAAGAACACTTTAAACTAAATCCGATTCGACCTGAATCTGAGGAGAGGTCCCTTCACTTTTTTTTCCCCGAACACAAATGAGTAATTTAATCTTTTATCACACGGCTGGGGCCCATTAAAATATATAGCTTATTTTGTCCAGTGGGGACCTGCCATAAAAAAGACCCCTGACCTATTTTTTGGTCCGAACTCAAATATGTAGCCAACTAGTTATAGTTTCAAATGACCTCTTAAAAAGTAGGGATTTATTTTTCCTCTTTGGCAGATTCTATTGTCACAATAATTGCAATGGAAGTAAATCAAAGCAGGAGAAAAAAAAGACTGATGGAGTCTTATGGTCTGGGTCAGCTAGTCGATGAATGTCACTCACTGCCATGTCAGGGTCACTATAGAGCAAGTAAAGCCGTGCCTTCAGAAAGTCCATAATATCACATACACTGACAAGAGGTGTGCTGTTTATTTGTTATGACACAGGGGCAAGCACACATACACATACTGTACAGTATCCCTGTATGCACAATGCATTGCATACACTTAGTAGCACCCATGCGTGTACACACACACACACACACACACACACACACACACACACACACACACACACACACACATACAAACATAGAGTATACGTTCAGCTTAAATCCATCTCTGCAAAAGTTATTTTGAAACCAGTTTGGTAAGATTGAATGTGTGTATTTTTGTGTACATACATGTGTGTGAGCGCGATCGTGTGTGAGTGTGTGTGTGTGTGTGTGTGTGCAGCTATCATCATTACCCTAGTCAATACCCACATGTCCACGTATTGATCACACTATCGATGAGCGATGAAGGATCTCATGCTGCCGAGAGCCTGGTGGATCTGTTTAGACTTTTACTGAGACCACACAGTGAGATTAGCTCAAGTTCTCTCTCAAGATTACCTCCGGGGCAAGATTATTGGCTCCCAGACGGCTTCACAGGCAGCATTAAATGCTCATGTGATTGCAGTTTATCAAATAAAAATGTATATCATTGCATGTGCATGTTTTCATTTTTTTTTCATAAGATTTTTTTAAAACCTGTGTTTGTTTGATTTTTCCTCTGGACTGAGATACTCGGGCACATAAGTAATCATAATGCAATGTGTGTAAACTAGTGAGTTAAATCTCCCTCTGGGCATGTTGATCAAAGGTTTTTTACAGTGTGAATTATAAATCAGAGTTGTACGCATTCATTATACAAGCATTTGTGTCTATCTTGATCATGCACTTACAAAGTCTTTTGTTTTTCTGTTCAATCATCTGTGTGGATAGTCCCTCTGCAGTCAGACAGCAAGTTAAACGTGTACTTTTTGTAGAAAGACATTTTTTAAACAGCTGAATTCATAATATAAAGAGATTGATAGATGCAATTAGAAAATAATCATTTGTTAAATTATTGGTCTTTGTTGGCCACAATGACAGACCACATGATAAAGAAACAATGCCTCTTATATTGTAACTAAACTGTTTACTAGCTTATCTAACACACAGGCTATATACAATACATTACAGAAGGGTTCCTTTTTTGCAGACATGTGCTCTTTAAATGTATGTCAAGGGCCGCTGGATTGGAGAAGTCGTGCTTATTTTAAGATAGAGATTCCTTTTTTTAGCCATAGCTAAGTTTAGTGTCCTACCCTGAGAAGCAGACTCATTAAAACCTATTACTACTGTTGACATGTGGGAACTCACCAGCAGCAAGACCACACGGCCCATTTAACTCCCGAGCCAGAGTTCATAGAACCGATAGACAGTTTCCATGCATAATTAACACACTGAACATACTGTATTATGTAGTTCTGTTTTAAGATGAGCTTCCCGCGGGGCTTTCTAATGTAAGCAGTGTGATTGTGTTTCCGACTGTATGTATATGTGCTACAGAAGCTACTGTATGTGTCTCTTTATTGATATACATGCAAGCACTAAAAAAAAGAGCATTACATACCATAGATGTGTTTTCGTATAAAGTATTTCGTTTTCCTTTAGCAAAGTTATATTACATTTTTGACCATCCTTTTGGATCAAAATAAATGGTTATAGTTATATGAAGTCACAGCAAACAACTTGTGAATGACAATATAATGTTTTTTAAGATAACATAAAAGGTGTAAGTGTTCATACAGTTGTTTATCATATGAATTTACTTTTTTTAAGTCAATAATCAATGTGACAATAGAATCCAACATTACAACTAAGAGTGCAAAGGTCAGAGCCTTGAAAACCAATGAAGGCTATAACAAGAACTTGTGTGAGAAAAGAAAGACAGAAGGAAATGAAATTCTGTAAAAGGGAGTCATAGAATTATTTTGGACAAAAATGTGTTCTTAATTTGAACAAATACATCTTTTCTCATCTATCTTTGCTAACTATGATGGAAAGAGATACTGTTGAGATTTTGAAGAGGGAAAGTGACTCCCTAATATCTGCAGGTGGAATTGAAACGCATTTCAAATACTTAAGCTTCTATTGTTTTGTACATAATGCAAATATAATGTGACATGATATATTGTGAGACTTTATCCAGTTTGAATCCAGACGTTACACATGTTAAACTGAGTTTTTACTCCAAAATAAAATAAAAAACCTTTTGATTCAGTAGATTGTATTCGGTTTGCTGTGGATAATGCAGTACAGGCGGCGCTGCTGTGCAAGCACACCCAAAGAGTTGTGCTTTTTTCTGAAAACAGTTTACACAGAATTATGCGATGGGTGAATGTTAACAACACATCACAGAGTACATTTCCATGACAGCATTGTAGCATAATATGTGTCAACATAGTCAGTTTGACTGAACGTACAAAATAAATAAATAAAAAAGCCTGCGGGCCTTTTTCACCCTCTCTCCAGCTTTCAATTTCTGCCCCCGCCCCCCCCCCATCACTCTCCCTCCTCCACTGTTAGGACCCCTCCTCCTTCAATCCCCCCAGGGTGTCCTGAGACCCTTCATTACTGTCGCCATGGTAACACCTCAACCATTTGACAGTGGGTCCCAGACCCCCCCCCCCCACACACACACACAATCCACCCATCCACACATTTCCCCCTGACTCCTTTCCTCCTGTCCTTGTCTTCTTCCCTTCTTTTTCTCTTCACCCCCCTTCCTTCAACCCCTCCCTTACCCTCCTCCTCTCCACTCCCAAACTCCCTCCTGCTCCTCTCAAAACATGGCTTCCGGACAAAAATCACCAAATCACAGCGGCAAGTGGGGCATATGATGATGGGACGACCCCCTGAGGACTTTTCCCTCTCTCTCTCTCTCCCCAACCACTCCTTTAAATGGCTGGAGCAATCATAACGTCCTAACACTTTGAAGTCAAGTCCCAATTCCACTCTTTTTTTTTGACTTTCTCTCTCTGTCTGTCTGTCTGTCCGTCTCCCGTTTTCTTACACGCTTTCCTCAACAGTTAAATTGGTAGACATGTGGGCCTATATTGCCATGACAGAGGGGATGTTTCGCCTGCTATTGCTGAAGCAAATCAGTCGGCATCCAATTAAACACGGGAATATTGATCTCATGCCTCATTTCTGGGGATTAGTCTTCCCTTTGAAAAAATACTCTGTTTGAAACATGGCCCTGATGAAAACACACACACACGCATACACACACGCATAATATACATGCTGAGAGACATGAGCGCTGTTGGCTGTCAGCCCGCCAGGTGTGACAAGCTAACAGTTGATGATGTCAACGTGAGATTTAAGGCCACCCCTGTTGCTGCAGCGGTGCCAAGTTCATGCACTGCACACACACACACACACACACACACACACACACACACACACACACACACACACACACACACACACACACACACACACACACACACACACACACACACACACACACACACACACACACTGGGTCAGATCAGTTCTCCCTGGCCACCTCTGTGCTCTGTAGCAATGTTTTAATCATGATCGGGTTTGTTTGTAATTATAAACACTCTGAGACGCCCATATCAAAGAGCTTCACAGAATTCAGGCCTATGGGTATCCTTGGCTGCTTTTGAAAAATGCACACTGCCCCCACACTCACACAGACACACACACACACACACTTTCACTTCAAAAGCAGGGCCCTTTCTTTTTGAGCTGTCTGCGGCTTTTTGCATACACCTTGAAGGCCTTTTTGCCCAGAGCCCCAAGGTCAACACAAGTTGTTTGTGCATGTCGCGTCGAGCTGTCCCCTGGGCTCATCTGCTTCACAGGCCGGGCCCCGCTTTTTTCTCTTTTCTTTTTTTCTTTTACACCACAAATGCCCCCATCCTTCAAAGTGAATCCCCAACATCTGAGAAAAAAAACAAGGCTTTCAGAGCTTAAGTTACAATCAGCAGAAATTAATGGAATAACTTTAATTTCAAACAAAGAACAAGGTTCTCTTAGAATGTCAATGTGTAGAGTAAGTGACGTTTCACAGGGATATCTTGGAGTGGAGCCCTATTACCAGCGGACATAATCTTTAATCCTGACTCCCTCAGAGAAGCAGCAACATGCAGTCCACTATAATAATGCCGATATTGTGTGCTTTATCCCTAATCCCTGTCTTTATCAAATTCATCAGCTGAATGCAGAGCTAAATTTAAAATGTTCCTCTTATGATGCATTTACACTTCAATCGCAATAATAATAATAATAATAATATGTATTTCATATGCCTAAATGCTGACACACTTTCATCTAAGCAAATGAAAGCAATTGCATATTCAAATCAAACAACATTAAAAAACTTTATAAATTGTATGGATTGCTTTGTAATGAAATAATGGACAATAACCCTCTCAAGATAACATGTTATTATTTTGCATAATTCTGCCCATGCTTCAGTTAGAGTATTATATTTAGCTTCAATAATTTGTATGAAGTCCGCGATAGTTCAAATAGCAAATGATATCTAACTTGTAACCGAAACTCGAAATGTGTGGCTGTTTTGTGTACTCACTCTAAAGCACGCCATAAATGTGAAAATAGAGGCACTAAACATTGATGTATGATACAACTAAGGACACATCAAATCTGAATTTATTTTCAGGAATCTACAAAACAAATATTTAAAGTGTATTAGTGTTAATGTTAGGACATGGATAAATGAGAACATTTTATTAAAAAGACTGCTGACGGCCATTTCATGAAAGTTTCTGTGAAGATGTTATTGACATAAAATGGATTGTGGGTTTCTGTATTTGTGTACACTTTTTTTTTCCCCTTGTAAATATATATAACTCAACATAGACTGTAAGTATGGGGCAGGTTTGAGCATTCGACAGAGAGGAGTGTATTGCCTTTTGACCTGCACGAAGGCTTTGGTTTTGTGTACTGAGAGAAGTTGTTTCCATATGATCATGAACTTGGTTATTGTACTCATTTAAATAGCAACCCGTTCTTTTGACGTGGCACTAAGACTCAACCTGTTTGACCAATACATTTTAAATAAAACATTTGGGCGAGGCACTAGGTACTGTAGGTTGGAAGACCCACATCTAACTTCAGCATGAATTATGAAAACAGATATCTTTGAAAAGGACCTTGTACTTTCACTTTACTTTTTAAAGATCATGAAATGGAAGAAATATGTGTGGTTGTATGGCGGGCAAAGGAGTGCACGGTGTCTCCAGAGTCATTCTCATTCACAGATAAACACACAGGCAGCATCGGTAAACAAGATTCACGGGCAAGGAGTGAGACACATTTGATAGTCATAAAGGATTTTTTCCCCTCCACGAGCGGAGATCAAATAAACTCGGTGTATCTGAGTTGCCGCGTAGCCTCAAGCAGTGAAGCATACATTTAGAAAAAAATATCTTGTTTCTCTTACAAGGGTATTACTTTAATTTATTTGTTTGGGTTGAAAAAAAGAGAGAGAATGAAAATGTGTGGGGGGGGAAATTATGAAAAAAAATAAAGAAAATAATACACAGGAATATACCATATACCACCTTCTATCTCTAACCTCCATATCAATCAGAAATCTATGCAGTATCCTAGTTCAAGTTGTCACCTTATGGACCACCGGACCCTGTAGCTCCCTTTTCTAAAATCAGTTTTGTTTCGGGAATGAAAAAGCAATTTTCCTTGGGTTTTATAATCTTCAGTAATAGTCAACCGTCATTTTTTAATCTTTAGATGCATTTTAAATCCAAGCTGTAATGTCTTAACTCTCCGCCAAGGTCAACTATCTTAGCAAATAAGGCTTAGGCTTTGTTTTATATGAAAGAATTACATGATTAATACCAAAGAATTAATCACGTACTCTTCAGATCTCCCAGATTGGGTTTGTGCTAAGGGATTACGCTGTCCTACTTTTTCACATGGCATAAATTGACATGGATGTTTGTTTAGCAAAACGCTGCTAAATACATTCTTTTAAACTCCTGCGGTCGCACAGGGAGCCTTGATTTGGAAGCTGAAGCATTCATTGATATTGTGTTATGTTTATTTGTGTATTTGATAAAGTTCCTACGCAACTTTATGGGCAATCTTTAACAATTATTCATTTGCAGTCAGTGAAAAGTCAGGCTGTGAAAGTCATGGAGGTTGAATAAAAGGAACAAAGCTAACACTCATTCATTTGTGAATTTAATGACAAAAAAATGCTTGCATTGACAGGGGAACAGATCCTGTCCTAGTGATAGTAAACTGAGAGACAGTAAATAGGACATTTAAAAGGAAATGACCACACCGGATACGTCATATGACATTCAAGTTTATAACTCACCCACTTATAACAATACAATGACACTTCACTTAACAGTCTTCAGGACCATTAAGTCATCTTGTCATTCTCAAGATTTGTTCCCGGTAACGAGTACTGATTTAGCGTCCCAGAATTCAATGTTTTAGATTGTCCTTTTTTTAAAGTGTTGCCAGCACAAGAACCTTTATCAGCCATTCCCCTTACTGGATCAGTCATCATCTGATTCTCCAAACCCAAATCATCAGCTGCCACCTCATGTTTGTGTATTTACGACCACCCGGGCGGGCATCTCTTATTAATGCACACTTTTATAAACTGGACAGCAGTTTCACTCTTCAAACCCCCCTCCTCCTGTACGTCCAAACAAACCCTGATTTATAATTCCCATGATTTATGATCTATCAGAGTGCCCAAGTGCAGCCGTCTACTCCGCCATTCGTTTACACATGCGCCCACTACAGATAAAGTAAAACTAGATGTAGATGCATTGGATGATTTCATTCAAAACCTGCTCATGTGTTTATTATGCACAATAAATCTAAAACCACTTGGAGTGTCAAAGCAATCTGTTGCCTCTGCTGCACTTTTATTGCGGGTTCAAAATGATAAGTTGCTTTGTAAATTGCCGGGATAGCGACACATGCATATTAATGGAAGGATTTCAGATGTCCCTGCATTTTGACCAAACGCAAAATGAATAATTGCTGAATGTTTTGTCGCAAAAACTTGTGTCACGGTTCGGTTATAGATACTCTAGCTAACAGGAAGTTTTTTTAAAAATCAATGTTTTCCCACCCATAGTTCTGCAAATATGTATTTATGCATACATGACATACAGTGAAATGATAACAGTACTATCATGTAGCAGTTTTCTTCATATCTTTTTTTATAAAACATCAAACTACTCCCTTTTTAAAAACACCCTGATCCATTATCCTTTGTTATTGGATATTTTTACATTGTTTTGGACAAAACCTGAAATTTGCTTTTGAAGTCGGTGTGAGTGCATGTGATTATCGTATGAAAGGTTGCATTTGACCCTCCCGAGTCACTTATATTTAGCATCCATTTTAAGTCGCTCTCCCCTTTTTTGTTCTGGATTACTTTGGAAAATCACCTGGCTCTATGACGGTGAGTTTAATGGAGGCTGATGTCTCTATACGTGAGGGGTATTACACAATAAAAATGTTTCAGTAAAAACTCACTATGTGGGGTAATGGGTTCTGTTTAAAAATGCATCAGGTTCTTAGAAACGTGCAGGCACATAGACAGACAGACACACACACAAACTCACGCGCACGCGCACACACACACACACACACACACACCCCCCCCCCCCCCACACACACACACACACAGTTGCACGCCAGGCTCTTTCTGATCTGACCCGTCAAAACTCATTAAGGCTTAAAACATATTTCTAACTGACACCCGAAGTCTCCATTAGAGAACCGCCAATTACCGCTGAAAGATATCCCCCCACCTGCCTTCCACATTTGCATATGATTGGAGCGATCAGTTAAAATGAGAGCATTTTGGCGCGGCTCAAAAATTCACAGTACGCCGCCAGATCAAGGGAGGGAGGGATGGAGGGGGCATAGTAATGTGAAGTCAGCGCTTTAACTGCAGGTTTAAAAGTTGCTTGGACTGCGGGGGTGAGAGTGGGGTTAAGGTCCTCCAAAATCCTGGTTATAGATATAAGTTGGATGGCGGTGCCCCATCTCTTGCGCAGCTTTCAGCATTAGACTATTTTGCCAGCGCAGAGTGGATCTAAACATCTCTCATTTAAATACATTTGAATACAAGGACGAGAAATAATAGGCACTGAACATGTTGCTCTATTGTCGTGGGAGTAAAAGAGTGCAAGCAGTGCACTTTTTGCACAATTATGAATGTTTTTAACGGCCAAGTTATAGTCATAGTTTTTTCCCCCAGGATGGTTTAGGAATGTGTGTGTGTGTGTGTGTGTGTGTGTGTAACAGAGTGGGAAAGAGAGAGGTAGATTTAGGTCCTTTGCATCACAGTTTTAAAAAAAAACAACAGCACTTACACCCATTACAATCAGGATCATTCATGTTCAACCCGTCCCTTCTATGTCTGTCTCTCTGCTCTTTATTCTTTTGTCCCTGTCTGTCAGTCTGATTGTCTGACCATTACTGCCTTGATAAAGTTGTCTGGAGATGAGAAGTCAATTCTTCAATCAGTGCAGAAGTAGGCCAAGAGATGTGAATCCAAGCATATGTCAATCAGAGACATAATCACAAAGCCTCTGGCCGAGGTGGGAACTGTAACAGTGGACCCTATGGATGCACACAGACATGCATACACACACACACACACACGCACACGCACACGCACGCGCGCGCGCGCACACACACACACGCTATATCGATATACATGCACATAAGCAAACACGTGCACTCATTCAGAAGCAGTTACGATAAGCTAGCTTGATGTGTGATGAGAGATTTCTGATGACGTGTGTTTGTGTATTCATATGGTACAGCGTTTCCATATCCCTAACTATATACAAATATCAAGTGTCTGAGAGTTATTGTTGCAACTTCTTTTTCAATGGAATATAAAATGTCTTCCCGTGGGTAGACAGTATGCTGCAGTTAATGAAAGGTACAGTCCAAAGAACAAAGTGTACATTACCCCAGCCGAGGGGTGCTGCTGCACAAATAAGGGCTTTCATGGGAGAAGTGTCAAAGAGCAAATGTCATATCTTTCAAATGGCAGATATGAATGGAGAACATTTCATAATATAAGAAAAAGAAAAGTGTGAATTTTTCGCCAGTAAGCGCATTGTCAGGTCAAAGTGTCCCTGAGCAGGACTCTTTCATGAAACTTGAAATGTACCAGATCACTCAGTGTGATTCGCTACCAACTGTCAACTTAATGCCTATAACACAAGGTAAAAAAAAAAATAAAAATCTTGATTTTGGCTGAGATTTTACTTACTTAAGAAAAGATGGCATTCGAGATAATGACATCAAGGCACACTCGGGAGCTGCTCCACTGACAAATCTATATCTGCCTATGGGGCTATATTAATTAAAAAAAAATCTATATTGGGTATCATGGTGTGAAGCCTGCGCTTACATTGCACGAGGTGGATGAGGATGTCAGACAGGTTGCTAAATGTGAGAGAAAATTAAAATGTAAATATAATAGCTTGAGATAATGTGAATTGGGTTATTACCCTCTTGGTGATGGAAAAAAAAAATGGTGATGACATTGATTGTAAGGTGTGACACATTTTCTTTATATGCAACAGACAGTAATGACCGTGCTGATGGCAGGACGATCATTACGACCATAATCATCATTGGTATAATCAGTACTGTTTTCAGTGGGAGATTGCTTTGAGCCTATTGGTGGTGCAGAGTGTGATAGGTTGATGGCGGGACGCACACACACACACACACACACACACACACACACACACACACACACACACACACACACACACACACACACACACACACACACACACCAATAGATAAACCCAGCCGCTCTAAACGAGGCTCTTCATTGTTTCCCATGTGATTAAAACCGAGTACCGTTGAGTCTCTTATATTGTCATCAGCCTGCTTTTGTGATGTGTGTGTGTGTGTGTGTGTGTGTGTGTGTGTGTGTGTGTGTGCTCTCCCTGCAGTGGCCCTGCTCTAAATGAATGTCAGCTTGCCTTAGTCCAAGCATGGGCCCCAATGTGGCCGATCGATACTTCATTAGCCCTGGATTGTCTTGTGTCCATGCAACCTTGAAGTTGTTCCTTAATTACCCCAGCATTAGTGCCCTGGACGGTGCTGGAGAGACCACGCTACATTGAGGATGGCCAGACCCAACAAAGCAACCCCCCTACCCCCCTCCCCCTCCCACTCCCAACACACACACACACACACGCACACACACACACACACACACACACACACACACACCCTGCTTGCCTGCATCGAATGCAAAAAATGCACACAGATATACATACAGACACATAGCACACACATGTATACTGCTACTCTCTCTTTCTCTCTCTCTCTCACACACACACACACATGCATAGCACCTTGTGGCTACAGTAGAAGGAGGGGTTTGGTAGGGCAAGAAGAGAAGGGGATTAAGGGGGAGAGGAAGGGTGAGGGAAAGGGGGAAAAAGAAAGAATTGAGGGCAATGAGGGAGACGCAGAGACAATCAGCGGAAGAATAAAGGAGTATAAGTGAATTCCTAATAGTCACTCAAATGATGTTGCATCAGAGCACAGAGGATGGCACACTAGTAGAGGTTGGGATTTGTTTGTTCTAAACAGTTCAGAAAAGCTGTATTTTTTTATTTTTTTGCAATTTAGCTAGCTGCATAAAAACTGTGATTAAAATGTTTATGATGCAACTTGCATTACTCATCTTAAGATCAAAAACAGACTGCACACAAGATGGAACTGCTAAAATGTCACCAGGCTTGACATTTTGAGCGTGAATATGCGTGTATGTATGTATTTATAGGATGTGTGTGTGTGTGTGTCCGTGCAATCCTTTCCATTCACACAGAACAGAGATTTTTGGTGAAGTGGGAGGAGAGAGGGAAAGATGATGTGAGGGACACACCAAAACATTTGAATAAATCCAATGTCTGACTGACAGACAGACAGACAGACAGACAGACAGACAGACAGACGAATGAAGGAGGAAAAATTGGAGGAAGTAGGGGCAAGAGAGAGAGAGAGAGGAGAGGGTGAGATGTGGAAGAGGAGGCAGATGGAAAGGGAGGGAGAGAGGGGTGCAGTCAAATGGCACTCATGACAAATGACATCCCCTGTCTCCCAGTCCCCTCTCCTCAGCACCATGATTTGTCATCTCCACTTCTGACATTTTTCATCGCACTATCAAATCACCCTGACAGAATGATATTTTCTAATTCTCCCAGCCTTGGAGCACGCCTAAAAATAATGGCCCTCCACATGCTATGCACACTCCGCACATCTCATCCGTTTTTCTCTGTATATACCCCTCTCTCTTTATTTTCTTCAACCCTTCCGTCACGTGTAAACATCTAGTGATTCTTTAATAATGAATGTGCAGCATTGCAAATGCATTGTACGGCATAGACTCGACTGGAAGCAATCTGCTTTTCAGAGTCATTTTAAACTCTGTCGTTTAGAGAGGGGAGCACATGTAGCAGTCATCTTCAAAAGGTGCACCTGCTAAGGTTTTGGATTAGTTTTTTTTCCCGTGTGAGACAGAAAAATAAATGTAGAAATGAGACCACTCTTCTTTTTTTTTTATTCCCCTAGAAGAAAGTGTCTCACAGGATGGAAGAAACTTACCACCAATAATATATTATTAACTACACTCCAAATGACTTACTTCTGCAATCAGTTTCATTTGTTCCCGTTTTTTTTTTTTTTTTTTTTTTTTTTTCCATGAATACATTGAATGAGTTGAAGTTTTCTTTAGTTTTTTTCAGTAGTTTTTTTTTGGTTGAGATAGTGATAATCACCATGGTAATCCTTTATCTTTTTTCCAATGCTAACAGAACTTAGACGAGTCCCCACCTGCTGAGCCTTTCATTTTCTAGTGTATCATCCCCCCTTTGTTTTATTGAATATTAATAAGGACAATGTCATATCTGTCGTGACCCACCTTTCCCATAATCCAGGTCATGCCACTGCAAATGAGTTTATGCTTAATTCCACCTCAGCAGGAGATGACTATCATTGTAGCCCTAAGGCATACAAAGAAACAGGGCTCTCTTTAAGTCATAGCGTGACTGCTGGCTTTGGATCCTTTTGATAAGCAAACAATCTTTGCACTAAGCAACATGCAAATCTATCTTCATATGAAATGCTGTTTTTTGAGGAGGAACCGGGAAAGTAGATAGCTGAGAACCTTTATTTAATATATAACTTTAAGTTGCTAATAATGTTTTTCTACAGCAATCATAAACGTACCTACTTAAACTTAACACTCTCAACCACTTATCATTTCAGTCAGACACAGTCAAATTTTACTTTATCGTTATGGCAACCAAGCCCATTTTCTTGTATTTCATTGTATGGTGAAAGAGCATATGGGGCAAATGAAGCTTTATTCGTACATTGAATTATACAGTAAATGTTGGAGTTGACTTTTTAAACAGACAGGAGACGGATAAGACAAAGGTTTGAAGGAAATGTACTAAAATGTTTGAGCGAAGATATATACATATATAAATGTTTTCCCAAAGGGAACTCCACACTAACAATGTGTGTGTAACTTAATTGTAAAAAAAAAAAAAAAAGTTTGCATTCTATCTTAACTCCTATACTATAGAAAGTATTTTTTTTTAAACAAAACAACAACATAGGTCTCATATTTAATTGTCTTGATCATTGGCTGTGATGGTGTTATGGTGACTCATATCGTATGTGCTGGGGTGTGTGTGTGTGTGCATGCGTGTGTTTCTGTGTCCCTGTACCAGTTTTACAATGTCTGGGGTAATTATGCATTAGCCAACAGGGGATCAGTGTCTTGCTCTAAGCAGCAGCTGGGTGTTGTTGTTTAATGTAATAAATGTCATGTATGCATGGCTTCACATGCGCTTCGTTAGCAGTTTAATGCTAACCGTTAAGCATCACCAGTGCCTCCCAGCTATGAGTCAACGTCTGCTAATGACACCAGCATTTAGCTCAAATCATCACGCCCAGAAGAATCAAGACTGTTCATGAGGCCATAGCACAGGCACAGGCGGCGGGGAAACTTTGTTCATTATTTGTAGCTATAAATGGCAAACGACAGAGGGGAATCATATATATTTATATGAACACTTCAGTATTATGCACAGTAGATATGTTTGATGACCTTAGTGCCAACTGAGTTCATTGTATGATGTTATCCATCAACACATTTCTGTTCATTCAAATTAAGCTGTGATTTAAAAAAAACATTAACTAAAACTGTTAATTGCAAAACATTTCAATTTAGTTCTTTGTGATTTCTCGTCATATATCTATTGGCATTGAGTTTTTTTTTAAACATAAACATATCACCAAGCCCTTATGGTGACACTGTGCATAATGTATGCACCTCATCAATTATACAAGGATGGGAAATGACCATACGACAGACAGCAAACTGAATCATTCTGCTTCAAACACATTTACAAGTCAACGTTGGCCTTTCTCTCACTTCAACTTGATCCTTTCATGCTAAGTTTAGCAATTAATTTTGGAAAGTGTGGAGGTCAGTTTATTCCTAGGGTGCCATATAACAAGAAGGTCAACCAAAAAAAAACAGTTGGAAATGACATTCACATACTTGTTTTGTTGGCTACTGAACAGCCCGGCATTGGCCTACTGGACTTCAAGGCTTTTGCCCTTGAGTACTTTGTTGCGAGGGGTCACATGGTCCACTTTATAAAGTTTAAACATTTAAAGTCGACTTGATTCTTTTCTTGTTAGTCAACCTCATGACTGTGCTGTCGTAATACAAAGAACTATGCCAGCAACACGCTGAAACTGAGAGAATATTAAAGCAATTTCAGCTATGGCCCGCTCCGAGATTGGGCCACAGTCAAAAGTAATACCAGAGCACGAGAGATCAGTTTTTCTATCATCTGAGAATTCTCTGAAGATGAAATCGGCCTCATAAATGAGTCTCAATGATAACTGATGTATGGTAAATGATAGAGAGAAGATAATATAGGAAATTGGGCGAATAGTGTCTGGAGACTGAATCAATTCATTTCAAAGTAGAGATCTACTGTTAGTCCTATTATATTTTTTTTAAAGGTACAGTCTGTGCTTTCCCGCATATTTCAAATTAACTCCCACATCATCATTTACACACATAGGCTGTATGGTCAAGCACATGAACTAACAGAAGCACTATAGTCACACAAGTTCAGTCAAGTTAAAGCTACTGTACGTAGCTGCTGTTCCTACTGTCGACAACACCGTCACTGCATCTACATGAGGTAAGCCTTTCGGTAATCACGCATTGGATTTGATCCCTTCTGCTGTATGTCGAGGTTTTTTTCTTAGCAGTATAGAATCAACAACTGAAACATTTCGTGAGCGCTTCTTGAGCTCCTGCGCCAGTGTGTGGGAGGGAAACTTGCACACTTCTTTCTCACTCAGGAAATGGAAGAAAGGGAGTGGAGGAAACGGTTGTAGGAAATAGGCCCGCTTTTATTGGCCTACACATCATAGGTTGAAAGTCTGCTCAGCTGGACACATGGCTGTTGATGTGCTTTGGAGCAGCACATCGGACACTTACCTCTTATATCCTTTGTAGGTTGCTCTTGGTGAGACCTACTGACTGAGTGTAAAGTGTTGCAATGGAGCGCGGGACAAGACGGGAACGAGGGATAAGTGAAAGGGAGGAAAGGATAGTGGAGTGGGATAGAAAGGAAGGAGGTAAAGGAGAGAGGAGTGAGAAAGGGGAGAGATTGATTTTGGCCGGCCAGGAGATGGCTGTGCTGATGAAGGCCTCTCATAGACCAGATGGATACAGCGTCAGGTCCCCGCTCCTAAAAGCCCTCCACCTAATCCGCCTCAAATTTCCCTTCTGATTGCTTCTAAATTGCCTTCTCCCATAGTTTCCTGCTGATTTCTCACCGTGAACTCCTTCCCTCTCCCTGGCTCTCCGTACAGGGAATGATGTCTAGCCCTGGCGAGCTGAGCTTCCTCTAGGTTTGTCCGAAGAATGTGCTAAGAGAGCGATAGGGGAGGGTGTGTGAGCGGGGATGGCTTGTATGTGTGTGCACGTGTGGTTGTGCGTGTGCGAGTGTGTGCCCTCATAAAACCAGTCTCAGGTCTTGTCATTAAAATGCATTATCATCCCACTGTGTCAAGAGAGGAGACAAATAGTCTTTCTCTCTCTGCCTGCTATCTCTCTGTCTCATTCTTATTCTCTCTTTCATATACTCCCTGACTCCATCTCTTCAGGGGTGTGGAGAGTTGGCGGCGGTGGTGCCAGTGGGCCAGTCTTTCTTTTTATCTTGTCGCTCCCTCGCTCATTTCATTTCTTGTTCTTTTTTTCCCACTTGCTTTAATTACACTGTTTCTTACCCCGTTTTTCATTTCGTACTATTTGGCCAGACCACTCTCCCACCCGTCTTTCCACCTATCTCTTACTCCATTGTCTGCCTCCCTTTGTCTTTTCTGTGTTTGTCTTTTATGCAATCGCTTTAATGCAGAAATGTAATGCAGAATTATTCAGAATGGGGACACCGTTTTCTCTCTGTGGGCTGGCGTGGGGGGCCCCCCACTCAGCAGCACGATAACAGAGCTATAGTCTAACACACTCTGATTTGTTTGCCACTCATTTATCATGTGACCTTTCCCTGCTATCATTAATAGAGAGAGCGAGAGAGAGGGAGAAAGAAAGAGAGATGGACAGAGGGAGAGAGAAAGGACAGACATACGGAGAGACAAAACCAAAAACCAAAGAAGCATACATTCATAGATGCAGAAAGAAAGGTCAAGTTAAGAGACAAACAAGGTAGGAGAGTGAAAAGAGAGAGAGAGAGAGAGAGAGAGTGAGAGAGAGAGAGAGAGAGAATACAATTGAGAGAGAGAGAGATAGCAGGGAAGGAGTAGAGAAGATTGCATTTCAGAATTACTGGCCAACACCTAACAATTTATGCCCTCATGCAGTGCTTGGCAGCAGCTGGAGCCTGCAAAGCCTGCGGTGTGTGTGTGTGTGTGTGTGTGTGTGTGTGTGTGTGTGTGTGTGTGTGTGTGTGTGTGTGTGTGTGTGTGTGTGTGTGTGTGTGTGTGTGTGTGTGTGTGTGTGTGTGTGTGTGTGTGTGTGTGTGTGTGTGTGTGTGTGTGTGTGTGTGTGTGTGTGTGTGTGTGTGTGTGTGTGTGTGTGTGTGTGTGTGTGTGGAAGAGAAATAGGTACAAGAGTGAAAACGTAAGCTGGAGTACACGTAAGCTACAATACTGTAGCAGTGAAGTGACATTATCAAGGGGCATTAACAGAACAGCATTTGGTATTACTGCCTCCGTACACCTTCCTTTTACTATTCAGTAAAACAAGGTTCACATATGGCTGCAGCGGTGTCCTGCAGAAAGTGCTACAGTATGTTATACCTTATCAAATATCTCTTTTCTTTAATCTTATCTGATCATTCTTAAATGTACACCGTACAGAAAAACAACATTGCTGGACTAATGTCAGAAATATATGTGCTTCCTGTCATTTTAAAGAACCACACATATGTACATTATTTTGTACTTCAAATCAAATAATTTATATACAGATTTTTTTAAATGCTATAGGATGTCAATAAGATGTTTGGATTTCCTGAAAAGCTGACATGTAAGCAACAGAAAGAACCCCTAAGCCTAATTATTGTGATCGTTATTTTAATTATTTTTTTCTATATAAAATCAACTCCACAAGGTCTGGCAGACAAAGAACTGTGCCCAGCCAAAAACTCTGCAAGCCCCGCGAGCATAGATGCTGCTAACACAAACCTTTTGCCGTGCTGTGCTGTTTTCTTTTTCTTTTTCTTTTACGAACAGTTAATGCATTACAACATGAGATTGTAGTTAAGACATCTTTGATCCAGTTCGGGGCAAATAAGGATAGCAGTTATTTTGTCAGTTTTGTTGATGGTTTAAAGGATTAAAATAAAGTGCATTTCTTGTTTTCCCAACTACTACATTAAAAGGGTTTAGGAAAAGAGGGGGAACAATATTACTCATAATAATAATATCTTGTTATACACATGCACACACACACACACACACTAGTACAAAGACACAAACGGTAAACACAGGCCAGTGAGCACAGTGGAGGTGGTGGCAAGGGCCCAACGAGATTCAGCCATCTACAGTGGAGCTTACAGTCCGAGAATATGAATAGAAAAATGAAGGTGACATTTGAGTGAGTGAGGGAGAGAGAGGCAGGGATAGACAGAGAGAGAGAGAGGTGTAGAGAGAGGTGTACTGATGGGGGGAGAGTGGGGGGGGGGATTTAATAGGTCCCTGAGACACGAAGGGTGTGAGATGAGATGATGAAACCAGAGAATAGAGGGGAGGGAGGGCGGCAAGAGAGAGAGAGAGAGAGAGAGAGAGAGAGAGGGGGAGAGAGAGAGAGAGAGAGAGATTGTGTGTCAAAATGTGGATGTTTGGAGATTGGGCTTCCAACCCTGCCAAATGATTAAAATGTTCCCTCTGACATTCATATTCGCCCTATCTGGATTCCTACGTATATGATGGGCTATATGTTGAATATGAATTCAAGAGATTGGCCGCAGTAGAATTTGATCTGAGAAATGTTTATGGCCGGAGATGCATTTTTTAAGGCATTTGGTGGCGACAGTGTTGTTAGTTTTGATGAGGGAAAAAGAAAGACAAGTATGTGTTATTGTATTATACTTAGGACAATTCTGCTTAAATATGTATAAAGAGATTTCTTAATCATATAAAGCCTTTTGGTTTGGATGATTATAATAATTGAATTAACCGTTTTTTATTTTAAATTTTTTTTGAAAATGTTATTTTTTTTAATTACGTTTTGACAAGGCCTCATGGTGTTTTGGGTATTTTGATAATTCAATACAATTGAATGACTAAAATGAAATAAAATACAATTGTGCACACACTATCCCTCTCTCTCTCTTTCTCTCTCTCTCTCTCTTTCTCTCTCTCTCTCTCTCTCGCTCGCTCATATATATATACACACACACACACACACAATAAATGCACAACAAAAGAAATCAGGGGGACCTCAGACATCAGAATCTCCCTGAGTGTGAGTCGCCATCTCTTCCTTTTCCAACGCTCAAGAGATGAGGGTTGTCATGGTTACGGGGGCAGAAAAAAAATCACCCCATGGCCCACCCCACCCCCCATGAAAAACACACACACACACACACACACACACACACACACACACACACACACACACACACACACACACACACACACACACACACACACACACACACACACACACACACACACACACACACACACACACACACACACACACACACAGATTTTCATAATTTTTTTCCTTCAGTTGTCCAGGCATTGCTGATGCCACTGGTGGTGAAACTATGAATTTAGCATACAGGTCAGTAGATGCATATCTGGGTCTGTGGTAAGACAGACAGAGGAAAAGGAGTGTGAGCCTGGTTGCCTGACGGATAGACATGCACACACCGTCCGAATGCCCTTGAAATTCAAAAAAAAAGAGGAAGTAATAAAAAAAAGGAGAGGAAATTCAAAATTCAATCTCAGAGAGATTTGCTCTTGAAGATGTTCTCTTGCTCCCCCTTTCTCCTTTTCAGGTGCAATTAGACCCTTTCTGTCTGAAAAAAGGGCAAGGAAAAGGCAAGAAAAGATAGAAACAGAAGGATCCTGATTGAAGAGAGAGAGAGAGAGATGGGATGGATGGTGAAACAAAGCAGAGGGAGGAGGAATAGAGGAGATTCTTTAGAGAGTTGCTTTTGTTTTGTCGTCTGTGGCATTATAAAAGGAACTTTCACTAAGCACTTAGGGGATTACAGTGCACTTGCTTCTGATAAATATCTTAATTTTGATGCCTATTTTTAAGCCATCAACATAATTATTATTTTTCATTTTTCTTTCCCCTTCCAACTTGTTTTTAATGAAGACCCTTTTCAATAAACAAATGGATATGCATTAAGGGGGATGATGGGGCTTTCATGTATAAAGCTCTCATGTCTATTATTAAGTGCTTCCATTACACCACATTTCTTCAGCAGACCCCCCCACTAAAAGTTTTTTTTTTCTTTCTTGAAAGCACATCTGTGAGGTCTGTAGTTTACACAGACGCATCGACGCACTGCTCAATTTTTCATTTTTGATTTTCCTTGACATTCATTTAGATACTAGATGAAATACTAAGATACATATTCAGAAATGATTTTGTTTTAAAGTCAAAATGACCTGAAATCATGTCTATCTTGAATTGATTAATACGATTTTTAAATACACCACATTTCCTACTCGCATATTATTACGTTTGCTTGAAAATGTATTTGGCATGATTAATTAAAATCCAATAAAAAAAAAAATCCTAATCATTCTTTTTAATAAAGAATTTGTATTGAGACATTTAATACCCAGACCCTTCTAGCCATTAGGCACATTCTGCTGAGAAATAACAAATACAGGGATGATAAATCAGCGCGCTATACGTCTGGATATTGTCCTCATATAATTGCTGTTTGATAACTCTGATTGACTATTGATCGGCACTGAGTTTTGACCCCGGCAATAAATCCAGAAACCCCATGGTGGCCGGGGACACTGCATGGTTGAATCTGAAATATTTTATCTGCGCGGCTTAAGAGGAATAGCCACTTATTCTGCCCTTACACACGTTTCTCTCTTTTTTATGACAGCGGTGCTCTCATCTTTCCTCTTAAGTTTTACCCTTTTGTGACCTTTTCAGAGAGACCAAACGTGTCTGCGTTATATATGGGGCTGTCCTGCGATGACGGTGCGGGTAGGGAGGTTATAAAGAGAGAGAGAGAGGAAAGGGGTGGGGGGGTTTGCATTAGCCAGTACCCCCCCCCCCCCCCCTACCCCTACCCTAACCCAACCCGCCATGCCAGAGTCCCCAACCCCTACACTCCGCTTCACTTCATTCATTTTGTTCATCCCCTGCGGTCGGCCTGGCGAAGGCCTCTAAATCCTCCCTTTATTGTTACACGGGCGCACACAAAGACCCGGCCCTGCTCTCTCATTTCCTTGATGTGCCTTTGGACAGCGGCAGACTGGCTTTGTAGGCCATCCAACGCTAAACATTAGCATAAAGCAAGCTCCTGGGGACCGCCGAACAATCAACCTCAACTGTTTCTGGTCAATCCACTATATAGACTTACATATGATGTGTGACCATGTGAATTAAGTACCTGTGTGTGTGTGTGTGTGTGTGTGTGTGAGTGTGTGAGATTTTCAGCAGTTGTTGTATGGTAACCGCCGGCAGCACACACACACACACACACACACACACACACACACACACACACACACAGTGGCTAAAGATACATAGGTTAAACAAGGAGGAAAGGGATGACCCTCTTGATCTTTTGGTGACGTGAATCCTTCCCTTGGCTTTGGCCTATGCTCTCTCTCGCTCTCTCTCTCTTTCTCTCTCTCTCTCTCACACACCTTCCTCTTCACAACCAACAAAAGTGGGATTAGCCAGACAGACAGTCAGAGAGAGAGAGAGAGAGTAAAAAAAGTTGAAGTGTTGTATGGCCGAGTTAAGCCTTTTGAACCAGGGGGTTTTCCGTCCCGAAATAGACTCACTTCAGACTGCAAGACTGGTAATTATCGACCAGAAGAAGAAGAGTGGGCAAACAACCCAATCATTACACATGTAGATTTTCTCGCTCACCACTGAACTGAACTGCAGAATAGCATTGGAAAACTAGTGGCTGGCTGTGTCCCCCCCCCCCCCCCCCCCCATTTTTTTTGTGTGGTCAGAAATCTAGAGGGGTCATTAGAATTTTGTGGAGGCCCGTTTAACGTTTCCTGAGTTGCGTGTGGGAGTCAAGCTGGCTGCCTTTTGAGGAGGTGGCAGCAGCAGCGGCTCAAGGGAGAGAGACGGTGGCCTTGCGTTCTGCTTCAAAGGCTTTCCCTCAATCTTTCATGTCTTTCTTCATGTGAAGTGACGAGAATATACAGGACAAAACAAGACGCAAATGTTGTTCTTTCACGTGGGGTGGCTTCACCTCCGCAATAAATCCAGTCTGTGTGGGGGGGAGTATTCATTTTATTATTGACGTATTGATGTTATGTGTATTTTATCTAATTATGTTGATTTCTGTAGTTGACTAACAATATTTATTTATCGACAATAACCCCCTGAAAGAGAGAAAGATACCTGGAGTGATGGCAAGTACATTGTGTGCACATCTGTTGCGATGCACAAACTGTAACATGCGTGTCAATGCAAAGGAACAACATATTTTGCACTCATTTGAGAGATTTGACTTGATTTCATGGGGCCCACAAATGCATGTTAAGATGGTAAAAACTTGAATTCATAAAAAAAGAATTAAGTTGAGTAATGTTCCAGATGAATTTAAATCTAGGAATATTTTCCTCATTTAAGTATCCCAGAGAATATATGTTGTGTAAAGCATCAGTAAAATAATGGCATAATCTTTCATCAGCTGGACATTTTCTTCACCATAATAAATAATTATATATTTGTAAAAACACATAAAAAGAAAAATAATAAGATTAACGATTAATAATCTATTTCATTTCTGTGGTGAATTTCCACAAGAAATTAGGTTTTTTTAAATGCATATTTAAATATATACATGAAAGTATATATAATATATTCAATGTCAATGTAGAATATATATATATATATATATATATATATATATATATATATATATATGTGTATATATATATATATGCTATTTACATGCAAATATTGAAATCTAAATCCTTTTCATAATGTCCATGTTTTCTTTTATATTTGCATTTGCTTTTAATATTAAAAACATTGCACATTCTCATATGTAAAAGGATGTTTTTAGGCTTTATCCTGCAACTCTTTTGTTCAGAACATACAGTACCTTGTACCCGTGTGAGCTTTACTAAGGATTCAAGAACAACAAACGTATTCCTTTAACAACATTTCACACTTTTTCTTTTTTTTCTTTTTCACGTTGCATAAATTGCCTTTACTAAAACTAGAATAACATCGCCCTCTGCATTTTATTTTTCAATTCCCAAATGTTTGTCAGGGCAGATGAGAACCAGAACAGTTGTAATAGCAATGTGTCATTATTCATAGTGGATATTAGCTGTGTGACACTGTCTGTTTCTCTGCGGCATGGCATGGCGGCGGTTGCTTTATTTCTACCCATCAGGTAGTGGGGCGTGACAGGGGGAAGTGTTGTTAGGGGCCGAGGTCCCTACAATGTCCCCTGATGTGGACAGACATTATAAATGACATTGCCCAATCAGATGCGAGATGGCGACTGGGGGTTGTGGTGATGTATGTATATGTGTGTGTGTGTGTGTGTGTGTGTGTGTGTGTGTGTGTGTGTGTGTGTGTGTGTGTGTGTGTGTGTGATGGGCTTGGCTGGGGTATATGGGAGAAAAAGAGAATGGAGAAAAAAAGAAGCATAGTGAGGGAGGAGAAGATGAGAAAACATGGGGGAGCCTCATTTGATGCAGTTAATGTGCAGATTTATGTAGAGGGACAGTGGTCAACATTCATAAGATCTTGCCTTCTCCCCTCCCCCTCCCAACCCTCCCTCCCCCTACAGGCTTTCTCCGCTCTCTCCCTCCCTCCCTCTCTCTCTCACTCTGTCGCTCACCATCATCCCTCCCTTTTTCTCCCCGTTTTTCCCTGTCTCTCATCTGTCTTCCCTCCCTCGCTCCCTTTCCTCCTTTTGCGTCTCCTCTGAAAAGGACTGAGCTTGTTGTGTGGACTGTGTCGTTCAGACCAATAGGAGGCATAGGTAGACCACAGAAACACAGACCTCAGCTCCGAGTGGGGATAGGGAGAGAATGATACATATCCAACATTCAATAATATATTGCTGCACAAAGCTGCCAGATTGACTGTTCAACCAAATAAAAAAAAAATACCATATATTTAGGTATACTTTTTCAACAATGTGTCCTCTAATAAACACATTTAAACCAGCTAAAAATGTGGTTAATGCAATGCGAATTACGTAGAAATGAAATGGTCAAAAGCTATAATAGAAACGGAGGGGCAGTTGTGCTATTTTGTGACATGTTATGTGAAGTGGGTTAAAAAATACATCATCAATACATACATAAATAAAGACAACCCCTAAAACTATTTATTGTTGTATGTACGTAAAGTGAACAGCTATTTCAATTAACATTATGTAAAAAAAATAAAATCCTTTAGAGCATTTAAATACATTTATACATTCATTGTAATAATGCCCCTTCATTGCCTATTTATTAAGGAAAGAGTTCCCATGAAACAACCAACTGATACATTTTAAACCTCTGAAGAGTTCCTCCTATCAATTGACTAAACCTTTATATGGTATTCCTTCTACTGTTTGGATCCATTCATTTACATCCTCTCTTATAACCTTGCATATTGGCCCATTCGACAGCATGTGTTTCTGTTATGTAAATGAAATATAACGCAATGTTGACATAATATGTCGGCAACATAACCTTCTGTAGATGTCCATGGCAGCAGCACAACCTCAATATGTTTTCATTTATTTGTTGTTTATTTTTTAATTCAGGTGATAGATTCATTGTCCTAAATATTTATTTTACATGATTCATCAGTATATTTTTGTTTAGTTAGACTAACACCCATATTTGTGTGTGGTTGCTTTGTGGTGAGCTTTCCCCTAAACAGTTCACGTCGGTGATGCAGTTTGTTTGGCCGAATTTTAGTGCAACAAGAGCAACTTTCATCTGCTCCCGGTGAAGTGGAAAACCCCTCAAAAAAAAATGTCAAATGTCATCGTATCCCTTTAAGCACTTTGTATTATTTTCATTATAGTGTAAAGAAAACTACACATGGCTTTATTTACTTGATTGAATCAATTTATTTCTGAATTAGAACCTCAAGACACACACACACACACACACACAGGCGCGTGCACACACACTTCCATCCCTTTCTCATCCCTTTGCCCTTCATACAATACTTTCTCTCTCACTTTTACTCTCTCCACCTATCTCTGACTCTCTCTCTCTCTCTTTCCCAGTCCACTGAGTTTCCTGGTAATCCCTCTCAATCATTACAGAGGCCCTTCACTCTTGGTGGGACTTTTCTCAGCCCTCGTCGCGCCCCACACTTCCATCCATTTTTTCCTCCTCTCCTAGTCCCTCTCCTAAACCTGCCTCAGCACGTCTTCTCTTTCCATTTCTAAAGTGAAAATCCAAAAGTAATAACTTTTCTCACACCGCTGCTCGAACTCTGATATTATTTGAGCAAATTTGCCAAACTTCGATTCAGAATGACTAAAAAATTAGGACGGACTGAGAACTCATGCAAACTGTATTTAATGTTGATAGCCAGGTCTTTAGAAGGATGTGGAGAGTTTGTACAACACATAATACTGTAATACAGAATCAATAATCAAGAAACAAATCAGTCCATAAAATAATTCATAAACCCAAAATGAGATGAATTTAAAAGCAACTGCGAGTTGAGGTGATATGGTTGTATAGTGGGGATTGCAACTGACCAATGGCTATTAATGTATTGAGTTTAAAAGTGCCCTGTAGGGTGTTCCACAAGCAGGGGGCAGAGAGGCTAAAAGAAAAATGATAAGAAAAATGTGAATTGCAAAAAAATAAAATCATCAACCTGTAAACGGCTGCAGTGCTCAGAGCAGATACCTATACATGTGAAGATATCCAGGCAAACAAAAACACAGTAAAGAAACTGCATATGTACTGCTGTATATGTGCACTGGTTTGAAGATATACTCTTCCATAGGTAGACGGGCAATAACATCAGTAACATTCTAATGTGAGTTTGACTTTTATGCGAGCAATCATCTTGTCACACGTTTTCAACCGGGGCATGTCTTGTTTTTGGAATGAAAGTCTTTAAGCTCAGTGTTTCTACCTGCAGCAGCGGCCGTCTGTAGTTTGCTCCTGTCTGAGAGCCTAAAGCTGCAGCTTTACAAGTGAACCTGCCAGTGTGATCTCACACTCACTAGCACCCTGGGGCAAGGCAGAGGAGACTATACGTGTGTATGGGTGAAAACGGCTTGTGTGTGTGTGTACACAGTCTGTGTGTGTGTGTATGTGTGTGTGTGTATGTATGTGTGTTGGAGCTGGCACAACCATCCTTGTAAAGCGCTCTCGAGACCCATGATTCCATAGCTCAATATTATGATCTCTGAGATCTCTGGATGGAACTTATGGATTTTGGGCGTTTTGCTTTTTGCAACAGTGGTTAGCCTGCTATTTTCATACATTGTCCTTTTAGCCTCCGGAGAAGAGAGGGACTTTTTATTAGCCTGGTTGCATGTTAGCTACACCCTTCAATGTCAGAAGACTATACAATTATATAAAAGTATTATTCAGTTGTACTAATAGCAGACAACTTTTAGAAACTGGCAATTCTTTCCCCTAATGAACATCACTCTAATAATATTTTTGACTTTAAAGTGACCTCACAAGTTATGGTATTTTTTTTATATTATTTCCTATGGCATCACTGTCACATTCGTCTGATATTTCCACTGGGACTAATTGCTTTGGTGTGATTTCCTCTACAGTAGATGATTTGGATTAATTCAGTTCGGCTCCAATCCCTCTGTGCTTCGATGGCCTGCACACATCTATTTAAGCTGTGTCCACTGAGGATACTTTAACACTAATGCAGTCTGTTAAAAGTGCAAGTACACAGGGGGGGACCAAGTCAGTTAGTACACACCCGCCATTGCTGTTTATGAGTTTATAAAAATCAGTTTGTGTCCGGAATAATTTGTGTGGCAAGCGGGGAACATTTACAAACTGTTCACACAAACTCATTTCCATATTTTCTTTTTCTGCATTGCACATCAGAGCCTTTAGCACTATTTATGGAGTGCAACTTGAAGATGTTATCGTAAAGTAAGACGCTGGTGATTCTAAAGTTGACAAAGAGTTTCCCTTTTATTCTAGTTAGGGGGAAAGACAGCTTGATTGACAGAGGGGAAAAAAAAACACTTGAAGGGGCGATACAAAGATAGATAGCTGGGACGGCTGGAGAGAGAGAGAGAGCGAGAGTGAGAGAGTGAGTTGCACTTGCTAATTAAAAGAGAAGCAGCTGTCTTTCTTTCTGTTTCTGTCATTCCCTTGTTCCTGGGAGTATTAATGTTTTATTCAGGAGAAACATAACTACAGATGAAATTAATAAAATCAGGGCCCTGCCTTTCCCTTGCTATCTCTTGGGGAGGGGGGGGGGAGGCAAATTCAAACGCTCATTTCTCCCGGCTTTGAAAGTGCAAACTCAAAGTGCTCCGTGTACTGTAGTTTTCATTTCTTCATTTCCCTGCATATTAAGTTACTTTTCCCCCTTTGTTTCAAAGCGCATTGCCCCGAAAAATAAAGATCAATTTTTCAGTGTGAGAAGGCTTTGGAATTAGAGCAGTGTTTTTCCACACTAGCAGAGTAATTGACTGTAGTTAGGGCGTTATTTTCATGGGATGTGTTGTCTGCATGTATTTTTCCTTTTTTGTCCAGCAAAATGTTGTATCACAAATTACAGCATGTGGTGCTTTTAGTCCTGTTTACATGAGATAGAGAGGTAGTGTGATTATACTGTATATTTTAGTATGCTGTGTCCGTGTTGCTGTATTAAATGTGTGTGTTCGTACACCATTGTTGATTGTGCGAGTGTGTGTGTGTGTGTGTGTGTGTGTGTACATACAATATGTGTGTTTCCTTTGACTATACATCCAGGCCCTGGGAGTATTTGCCTGTCTGATCACCTCATGTGAGTCTAAGAAGGGAAGCCATGCGCGACTAACACACACTTCAGAGTTGAACTAATTGTGTCATTTTTAACATGAATCTGTGCTTGCTTGCTCACATTTGATTCACTCTCTTTCCTCTCCCTCTGTATCCCCTGAGCTACACCATGAATGCAGAGTGGAGCAGGCCCTTTGCCTCCATCTCAAACTCTGGAGGAATTTTCAATGCGGCATGCAGGTGCATCATTCATCTCCCCCAATGCTGGTGCTTATGTACGTGTGCTCTTCACATACAATCTCTACTTTTTAAGACGAGCAAATAACCACCTCACAGCGATACATACGGAGAATAGGAGAAACATCTAACATTTTAGCTGGTGCCTATTGTGACCCAAGTTTATTGTGAAATATTTCTGAGGTTAAGTGTACGGCGATGGTAGAGTTAAAGGTGGGGTCAGGCGATTCCGTTGTAAAAAAATAACTTTTTTCTCAAAATCAGTAAATATTTCCTCACGATCCGCTGTCCGTACTGTGTGTGCGCTGAAAAGAAATCCGTTTTAAATACACAGCCTTGGCTTCCTTAAGCGGGAATGTAAACAAAAGGTATGTAAACCAAAGGGCCAATCGTAGCTAGCAACTGACCTGTTTACAGAGCCTAGGCTGTGTATTAACATCAGATTTTTTTTCAGCGCACACTCAGTAGAGACAAGTAGCGGTGTGTGGGATTTACTGACATAAAAAGTGATTATGACATTAAGAGTTCTCCAGAATGGCTGACTCCACCTTTAAATGTGGCATTGAGATATTAGTATTATGCCCGTGCAGGCTCAAAGACACAGGTTAAGCGTTGTGTTAAGATTCTGGTAAGCCTCAACCATATTGCCATATCGCGGTTTTGCATGTTAGTTGACAATTTTCCAAAGCATAACATACGGTGCTAAATGAATATCCTACCTTGCAGGAAGCCACTGGTCTCAGTTAAGGCCAGTATGGAATTAAAATCAACTTGAGAAGACTTCAGGCCTTTTGTAAAATAGGTTATCCATCACAGTGCATATTTAGACACCTTTTATTTATCATTGGATGATCATATAGCTGCAAGCAGGGATTGTTTCACTGTTGTTCAGCATCCTATTCTAAATGTAAGTGAATATCACACTGGAATAGGTCCTTCTTGACATTGTGTTACCATGCATAACATTGTGGCATTGGGGTCCAAGCTCGAATATTCTTAATTCTTCTTTCTTTCCAGTCACCAAAAGGGGAACTCAATCTATTTCACTGTACCTATTGTATCTCTCTCCACTTTTTCCATCTTTGCAGCATTCAGCTTCAGTCAAAACATAGGTTGATGTGTCCATGATCTTATTACTAATACCAGTTCAAACATGGTTCTAACAGTAGCAAATACGACTTTATACTTTTGAGTATTTTCCAGATATTTTAGGAGTAGACAGCCCACTCTCTATTTAAGACACAGATGAGGCAGTAGCCTACATGGAGAGAGAAACAACGGGGAAAAAAAAGTTTGTTGATCCCAGGTCGGTAACATGTGTTTCTAGGTGCGGAAGACATAACTGTCCAACTTTTTCTTGGCATTCTCTGACACATTTCAGTATTGTGTTGCCTGCTCCCCAATACATAGCTTGTTAGTGGCAGAAAATTGCAATGTCTGATAAATAGACAATTTTCGGACATTTACGATACAATGCAGTTTAAAAGTTCCTCAGACGGATATGGATTTCTGTAACGACTGACACTTGCAATTTATGCATCATGTAAGTGTGAGTAAAAATATGTATTTATCCAAGAGTCAGCTGGCACAGTATACTGTTCACTGTATAGTGATGTGCTGCTTTACGATTATCCCACACATGGGAGCTGCTCAGTAACCACCGCAGTTCACTTTACGGTGTCAATGCGGTGGTTCAGTTAGATTCCCTGCTCAAGAGCAACATGGCAGACAAATTAATACATTCATTCATTTTCCAAATGATATTTTAGGAAATCACCAGAAAAGGTGGAATGCTAATGAGTCATTGAAACCTTTGCAGCAAACTGTCTGTGACTGTTTTTGAGTGTGTGGAGCCATTCTTCACAAGGCAACTAGCACTGATGCTTTTAAATGGCATTCTCCGTCTCTTAGCCCTGTGATCTCTCACTCCTCTCAGCCAAAGCCACAGAACCTTAATGGACTTCCCACTACACAAATAATGAGATAAGTTAAGTCCTTCTACACAGAGCAAGATGTAGATGTAGAAAAACAACAAAGAGAGAGAGAGAGGACGCTGCTCGCGGCTGAGCGATGACATGCCAAATGCAGATTCTGGTATTTATGTTGTGTTCCTGGAACAAACAAAACAGGCATACATGTACTAACACACACACACACACACACACACACACACACACACACACACACACACACACACACACACACACACACACACACACACACACACACACACACACACACACACACACACACACACACACACACACACACACACACACACACACACACACACACACACACACACACACACACACACACTGTCTGCATACACTTATCTTCACCCATCTAACTGCAAAACACACACACACACACACACACACACACACACACACAAGCTGAGGCAGTGCTGTCTGGTTGATCAATAGTTTCCTGTGCTGGGGAGGGGTGATGACTGCAGACAGCAGTCAAAGCCCTGAGGACCAGAGGGTGACACCCCTTATCAACTGAGCAAGGTGAAATGTCAAACACTGGATCTGGAGCTCTCTCTCTCTCTCTCTCTCTCCGCCTCTAACTCTCCGATACCCTCAATTTCTCTCTACGATTCTGATTGTGAACTTCTTTCGCGAGATCTCTCAGGATTTTTTTCTATGACTCTTTCTTTCTCACCTAGTTTTGAATTCCCATCTCTCTCTCTCTCTCTCTCTCTCTCTCTCTCTCTCTCTTTGTCATTCTCAGACTCTTAATTTCTCTCTTTCTGAACATTAACCCGGCTCTACTACTCTCACTGACCCCGTTTTTCATTTGTTCCATTTTTAAATCTTGCTTTCTGTAAGCCGTCATCATTATTATCTGATTCCGTTAATAACAACCTCAGCCCTTTCTGTCATCCATCTGTTTCCCATTGTTTTTTTACTCCATCCTCTCCACAGACTCTTCCTCTATTTTTCTCTCACTCTCTCCGATACTTTTAATGTATAATTCCCCCGTCCCCCCACACTCAATAACTTAACACAGCTTTTTTATTTTATTTTATTTTTATTTTGTATTACACAGGAACCACATAACAGCCCATTGAGCAGAACACACATATAACTATGAATTTGAATATGGCGACAATGTTTGTGGGGGTGTTTTCAGTGCTGCTAATCTGGCTTATATTCACTCTGCATGTCTTACACCCTGTCCATTTCCATGGCCCTGAGCTTAATAACAACACTGTAGGATTAGTGCAGGGTGACTTCACATAATAAAAAAAAAATGGAAGAAAGAAAAAAAAAATGGCCCCTCTCTCTCCTATGCAAACGTTGTAGGCAGCTAGAATACAGACACATGATTATGTACAAAGGAATTTATTGATGATAATTTCAAAATATAGATAATTACTTACATGTTGCATAATAAAACTTAAAACAAGAAGTAAGAAATAAAGGAAAAGAGAAATTGCGAAAGAACATACAAAACAAATTCCCACTGTTATTCTTATTTATTTCTGATTATTAAATATGTCCTTCCTCACTAACACCACCAACACATCCTCCTCTCTCTCTCTCTCTCTCTGACCACTGCACAACATTTGGTATTAATTCCTCATCTGGCAAAAGGATTATCATCGTCAGATTGGATTTATGATCTCAGCGCTCAGGCAGGTTTATCCAGCCACCATATGTAGAATTATCATTAGAGCTATAATCCCCCTTCAGACCAGTCACACACTCAAAAACACGTACACACCCTCCACCACTGTTAAATTGTCCAAGGGATGATGGCGATTGGCAGTTAGTCTGTCCTGTATGTTTTTTATGTACAAAAACACATTCCCCTGCAAGTAGATGGTTCTTGATTTTGATTGGTCAGTCAAGTGACCGAGATATGAGACATAAAAACAAAGAGATCAACAGCGAGAATGAAAATACTAGGGGCTGTCCCCGACTAAGAATTTCCATAGACAAATCTGATTGGTCGAATCTTGCCTATAGTCAACAAATGATCGAATCATGTTTTCCTTTCTGCCAAGAAACCGAGCAATTCCGTGTATAATGGGAAGACAGTTGCAATGAGTTTTGCTCTGCTGTTTGTCATTCACTCACTCACGCTCACTTAGTTGAATCACTCCCACTTCTGCTCATGATTAATTTGCTCACTCGTTCACTCATCTACTCACTCTCTCCCATCCCCCTTCTTATTTCTTGTAATTTTTGGAGATGTGAGATGCTTCCTACCTGTTGTTGTTTAGTCAACATGTGGTCTGCGGTGACTGACACTGTTAATTATATGAATTATGTATAATAAATAATTTCTGCCTATCATCAGGGTCATTTTGACACCAAAGACAAGTACTGGGATGCGTAATATACATTTTTGGCATTTTTATTCATTCAAATCTAATCAGCTGTGTCAATGGGACAATTGAAGAAAAGGAACAGATGATGACTGAGGCCACCAAAAGCCAGCCACTTTAAAATTCATAACCCGCTTCCTTCAACCCCCCCGTCTCGCCTAATTTCTCATTTAATAAGTGAAATCAATACAATAAGATCAAGGCTTTCACCCACATACAAACTGCTCAATCTATTTTCAAGGAAAGCAGCACACCTGTTCCTAATCTTTGGTGCGGTGAGTGAGTGCGCGTCATTACTGATTCATATACTCCATACTGTCCTGGCTGCTCCATGATAAGTCATCACTGTCACCTCCTCCCTCCCTTGACTCCCCCCCAGGCGTCACCATCTCTAATCAAGGCCTAATGAGCCTAATTGCTCGTTAAAACATGCCAGAGTATGACACGGCCATGCTACAGCGTCTGCCATATGTTCAGGGTTGGCCCCCGAGCTGCCAACTGTTTCCCCCCTCCACTCTTCTCCCCCCTGTCACTGCCTGAACTGTGTTGCATTGACTGACAGTGGCTGCGATAGGAGTTTTCTCTACTGTTGATGATTCAGCACTCAGCAGCACAGCACTGATGGAATAGAGGAGAAGAAAAAGAAGTGTGTGTGTGTGTGTGTGTGTGTGTGTGTGTGTGTGTGTGTGTGTTTATTTACAGTAAGTGTATATTGGCTAATGGACATACCTATACCCACACTTTCAGTCTTTGTCCTTCAAGCTATAAAACACAGTTGTATTCAGACATTTAGAAAATTACAAATTCAAAAAGTAACCATTGCAATTCTTTTTGTAGGCCTAATGGCGACTCTTTCGACGTGCTTGTTTTGTTCGACCAACTGTCCAAAACTCAAAGATATTACATTTACATTGAAATAAAACGCAAATTACATTCGCAAATGACTTAATAAATTGTGTATCTAACTTTACTTTGAGCGATTCTTCTGTCAATCGACTTATCAATTTGATATTATTAATGTGAGATTTGTGGGGTTTATTTCACTTTTTCCCTTTTAATATGAACGATATCTTAAGCTGATGCACACATACGGAAAACATCTAATTTTAAATTGTTTTCATTGTTGTTTAGACTATCCCTTTGAGACTACACACTCCTCCTCTCGCAGTGACCCTTGATCCAGGGCAGAGAAATGAGAAGCAATATTATATTTGGTAATATTTAGACGTCATATTGCCATCAGTGTGATTTGAGCTGCATCCGTAATATGTTGACTTCACAGGGCTGCATGGCCCACTAATTAATTTGCCTCTATAAACTAAGAGCTGTGAGGCCTGCTGCCCTCAGCCAATTTACTCATGACCTTAATATGACCCAGTGTTACGTGGCTGGGATTTTAGTGTTTGTGTTTGTGTGTTTGTGTGTTTGTGTGTGTGTGTGTATGTGTGTGTGTATGTGTGTGTGTGTGTGTCTGTCTCTGTGTGTGTCTCTGTGTGAAGAGGTTAAGCATATTGTACCAAAACAAGGAAGCCCAACATCTAACAAGAACTGATTATGTAAATGATGTGTTGGCAGCTTTAGCACCACTGGGGATAGGCGTGTGTGTGTGTGTGTGTGTGTGTGTGTGTGTGTGTGTCTCTGTGTGTCTCTGTGTGTGTGTGTGTGTGTGTGTGTGTGTTGTTTTTTCTGTGTGTATTTCATGCACTCAAGTCTTGAATTGATCCCATTCCTCTGACATTCAGAGGAGGCCCCTCCAATTTTAATTCACGATCACTGCAATCTTGGACACTACATTTATTTATTTGAAACAAGATACAAATGAGAGCAAACGTTTCACTTAATTCTTATTGCAGCCAGATAAATAAATAATTCTGACTTAAAATAAGTTGTCTGAGATGTAATGCATAGCTCTGGCGGTTGACTCAATTCTTTAGTAGGTTTTAATCACTTTCCAATAATTGTATTGGTTATGCCAAAAACACACCATACTACTAACCAAAGCAATAATAACACCAACATTCAATGAGAGAAGATGACCAGTCGGACGATCAAACAAGCCAAGGGTTTAGCCAGATTGTTGAGACCAATTTATTTTGAGGCAAGATCAAAAGCCACTGCACCTGAAATATGGCTGTAGAAAATCTTCCTATGACTACTAACAAGTAGATCAGGTGTAATTTAGCCAGCCCTTGATGTTAACAATGGATTGTTTGGGTCATTACTTTGCCGTTTTGTCTTTGTTCACTATTCCAAATATGCTTGACTTCCCAGGCGCTTTGTTTAAATCCTAAGACTCCTGGTGTATTTATTTTTGCCCCAATTAACATTTAGTAACGTTTTCATATTCCAACCTCCACAGTAACTGAGTTGGCACATAGGATGTAGTTGTAACCAAACAAAGAAATGATGTTGGCCAAACGTACAAAAAAAACTAAGATGTAATGAACCAGATTTATCCTTTTCAATGTTTCATGTCACGGGCTTTGATTCCTATTTTGGAAAAAAAATAAAAATCCCTCAACACTGGCATTCATTATAGCCTATATACCTTCCTCAGCCCCTCCTCCTTTCCTTCTCATTCCCTCACCTCTCCTTTTTCCAACTGATGTCTTCATCAGTGATAATTCTGGTTCCATGCAGAGCGCGCGCTGGCTTTCACCACTGCCGGTAGATGTAAGCTGATTGAAGGCAACCATGTCTGCCTGTCAATAACGCTTGCTTGTATTTGCCCCGCGTCGCGCCTGCCTCCAACACAGCTGATTATCGGAGACCTCTCATAGCGGTATTGAGCTGCTGTCCCCACTCTTGTTACCTAGCTGATAGTTCCATTGTTTATATGCAGATGGAGGTGGGCTATTGAACAGCCCGAGACACTCGCCCCTAATGGTAAACAAACAATCGGGAGTGGCGTGCGGGGAGAAAAGTGAGGTCAATAGAGTTGATTAATACACGTAAGGGGACACATAATGGACATGGCGCGATCTATATCTTTTTTTCTGCTGGTCACATCCTCCGAGATATTCAGCATTAGAAAAGGTCTGTGAAAGATTGGTGAAGATTAATACACGTGAAACCAGTCAAATTATAGATGTTGAAAGAACATCTATATTCTACTTTTTGATTGTTCTGTAATTATTTTCGATGCACTGGCTCTGTGTGGTTTTGTTCTCTTTTTTTAGTGTGCAAAAATAATAATTTCATGACGCAAATAGCTCGTCTGACATTTCTTTTACTGATTGGCCCCTGTGCAATCAGCCACATCTGAACCGTCGGTCAAGATGTTGTTTCATAAGGGCTATACACTGCTGTAATTTCTTATTCATACCGCCCTGTTTTCTTGACTGATAGAACATACAGTATGTCTCTCTTTTGATTTTATGTAGAGCCTTCTGTTATAATTCCATCTTCTCCCTCTGTGGTTATGTTACTGCCATCCTTTTTCCTCCTCTTCTTTGTCCCCTTTTTTTTTACCTCAGTTCCTGTTCTGAAAAAGATATTTTTAATTTGATTCATCAGTTTGTGTTCACTGTTCACTTGTGATGATGTGACAACTTGAGCGAAGGTTCCCAGAAAAGAAACGCAGACATCTGTTGTGTCGGAACATATGAAGGGTACTATATACCCAACAGTTACCGGCCTACTCAATACCATATGTCTGGTTGCAAACTTAAAACCCACCCCAAAAAAAAGGGAAACTTTGGAATGATTCCTCTTTTTGATATCTGGCCCTGTCTTACAGAAGTTCAAGCAAATGTGAATGAACGGAGTATAGCACTATCATCTGTGATGTGTGAAGTTTGGAAAAACATATACTTCTCTTTTTCCACCTTGAAAAAGGCCTGGGTACAGGCTGACCCATACATCAGAATAATATCAAAGCAAAGTCTTTTTGATGGAACTTTAAAGTGAAAGAAGCCCCTGTGATTGAGCAAGTGATAGTACTGTAACTAAAAAAGAAAAAAAAAACATAGTTCAAATGATGTTTCAATGCCTTAGAGTTTAGTCCTCAAAAGACAGGAAGAAAGCATGAAAAAAAACCCATGCATTCTGTCTGTGAGTTTATTGCTGACATAAACCCAATTAAACACTGAGATTTCTGTGTGTTTTTTTTGTGCGGTTTGTAGGTTTTGTTTTTGTGTGCCACTTGACTGCTAAAGTCCAAGGTTTAGTTTCCACACAGGCTCAATTGGGTTATGCTGAGAAAACTGGAAATTGAGTGCTTTTAAGTAACACAAAATAGTCTTTTTCAATTTCATCTTGTGTTTCTATGACATTTGATTCAATTCAGAATTACAATCTCAAAAACATTTTCCTTTGTCTTTATTCTGACACTATGAAGATGCACATGTATTATACACGTGTGTACACATAAATACAGTCCTTTTCAAATGTTAGTGGTCTATGTACGTGTTTTTCTGTCTCGGTATATAAGTGGCTATGTGGTTTATAAATGATGAAAGACATGCAAGACAGTTATTCACCTTGGCCCCGTAAATAAAACATCCATCGGCTCTCTCAGGAATTAAGCTCATGTCTGGTGACCTCTAAAAGGTTAAACCCTATAAAAAGGGTTAACCTTGAAAGAATAATTTTCATTACTTTTCAGCCATTCCAATCACCCTCTCTTTCTCTCTCCCCTCATTGGGATCAGTGGATTAGGCCTCGGCTTGTACATGCTCTGCTGTTTTCTTATTGCTCCAATATTATTTTCACACAGGGGCCTGAATCATGAAAAAAAGAAAACTAAAGGACTGTATATCGGTAGGTATATAGGTCACACACACAGGGTACAATTAACTTTCACTTAAGCGATGGAACCACTTACTGGGCAGCAACTCTGCATTCTGCGATGCCTCTTAACATTTCAAAGTTAATAACTGTTGCCATTTTCGAAGTCTGCTGACAGCCGAGATCCCTCATTTTCCACGCCTTGCTGTGCGTATCTGTATGCTAAATAAGGTCAAGACATCAACCACAGAACAATACATTTTCTTGACAACATATGGGGAGGTTCGTAGACCAGGGCTGTGGCCAAGAATTCAAATTGTAACTTAACATCAAAGCAAAAAAAAAATATAAAAAAGAAAATAAGAAATTGCACTAAAGCTCTCGTCTGCTGACCTCATTTCAGGCCATGGAGTTGTTTACTGTATTATGTGGTTTTCCATTTTACATCTTTAACCTCCGGGCTTACAACATGGATGAAACCAAATGGCTCTCTCTATAATCTCCCACTGATAATTAGTTCTGTTTCTGAGTACAGTTTACCACTTACCGTCATAAGCTTTTTGTCCCGACATCGTTTTTGAGTTATGAAAGTGCTCAATAACATCGTTAATGCAGCCCTCATCTATTTGTTTGTCGGCCAGAGAGGCACGTGTCAATTAATCCAAACAATAAAAAAACAGAACCCCCCCCACCCCCCATTTAACTCGTTAACCCTCCATAGCCTGTTGTGATGTGCTCGGCGCTACATTTCCGTTTTCATTTGGCTCATTACTGCCTAAGTGGTGCCACAAATGGTCAGAATGATGTCACCGATTTGAATTGAAGACCATGGGAGTGATTGGTTTAAATGCCTCTGTGTAATTGAATCGTGTTAGCCAGATATGCAATTGAATTATGTTTACTTCACTGGATTCGCTTGTGTACTGAGTGTACTGTGTGTGAGATTTGTGTGTGTGTGTATATGTACTCGGTAAAGAGGGCTGGGGTGAGGTTGCACCAAGCAATTAAAACCAAAAATGCAGGAAATCAAAGGCCAGTTCAACCAAATTACATAATTTCTCACCTACTCGTATAGTGGTAGCTAACCATGCATATGATGTAAGTTTTATTTACCGAGGACGTAAGAGTATTCAGCACCAACGCAATGGTGCCGAATGGATGTATGTTTGTTTTTGGTGCTCACAACATTGAAAAAAGAAATTTGAAACAAATTAAGCAATGTGTTGGTGGAAACATGATTTTTGTGTATGAAGATAGCAGGAATTGTATTTATTTATTTGTTAGGTTATAGAAAAACATAATCATTTAAATATGTTTAATGTTTGGGCTGCTACAAACATAGGTTAAGTCTGAGAGGGGATATCTGACATTGTGCAAATAAAAGCAAAACTATCTGGATGAAGGTTTATGATATATTTTTTAAATACTTTTTTTTAATCTTCGTTTCCTGCCAAACCCTTGAACCTGTTTACATTTTCAGTGACCTTTTTAGATCCACTCTGCTCGCTGGTTACTATTTATTGAGAAAACTCAATATCTCAGTGTGAATTACATTTGTACTGCTCCTATGTGCACATTTCCAATACGTATTATTGGATACATAACCTTTTTACTTTATTTTATTTTTGGTTCTTTTCAAACTGCTCACAACAGTCATATAAAAGACACATACTGTATACAGCTGGTCCTTAGAGGCCTAGTTTCCATACATGTCATGTCAACCCCCCCTCTCACTTTTTAGACACACACCCATACAGGGTCACACAACACAGCATAGTATACACGTGCCTGGTGTGCTATCTGACTTGGCAGGCCCCTAACTGTGACCAATCGGTGTGTGTAGAGTGTGGACAGTTGGATTATCTGAAGACACAAGCTCCATCTCCCCTGGTTTCCATACTGTTGTTTCAGTCAGTCATTAGAATAACAATAACCACAATACATACGCTAGCATAAGCTGACATCCATCCAATAAGCTGTAGCTGCAGGGGTGAGGTCAGGAGATACAAGTGTGTGTGTGTTTGTGTGTACATATATATTTGTCTATGTGTGTGTGTGTGTGTGTGTGTGTGTGTATTTGTCTCTGGAGGCGATGTTAATCACAGCCATCTTTGTCTTTGTTGACGATAATCTTTTATAACAGTGACAATAGTTTGTGTGTGTGTGTGTGAGTTTGACTGCATGTGTGTCACAGTCTAATGATGCAGCAGTGATGATGGCGGCGCGTGGCGTCCCTATCATGTGGCGAAAAATTGATTAGCTAAGGGTCACGCACACACTGCAGAGCCTGAAGCGTGTCTGTTTGTGTGTGTATCTCTGTGCATAAATGTGAACACGCTTGTGTGTTCGTGTGTGTGTGTGTGTCTGTGTGTGTGTGCGTGTCGTCAGACCTCCTAAGCTGAATATTGATGTATTGATCAGGCGCTTGTGTTGCTTAAAGCCATTTGCTCCTAGGGGAGTCCTTCTAACACACACACATCCACGCACACAGAGCATGGCTATTGACAACTGTGTCATCTTTTCTATGAGGACAATTGCTGACAACCGGCGTTGTTTCTCATCATATTGTGTCATTGTCTTATCGGACAGAGGCAGAGTGCTGCTACAAAGCACACCTGCCACACGTCCATTCACTGGGATGCTAATGCGAGCTCAAGAACATAATGCCATTATGGAACATAATAGCCTTATGGCCCAACTATTGGCCTTCATGTCCTACTGTATTGTTAGAATGATTGCATATCCAAGACCTGTTTCAGGCTAGCATAAGGAGAAGAATACATGTCGACAAAATTGTAGAAGATAAAATAAGCTTGGAACCTGGTCAGAGCATTAGGGTTTGGTATGGGCATCAGGTGGCCTAGCGGTTAAGACACATGCTGTATAACAGCAACCTCCCTGGTTTGATTCCAACCAAGGACTTCAGTCGCATGCCTTACCTCTCCGTTTCTCTAAACCTTTCTATTTATTTACTCTCACTATTAACTAAAAATAAAAGCAATTACTTTACAAGGTAAATGTAATGAGGAACCTTGCTCATTTTGATATCCTCTAAACACAGTTTTTAAATGAATACAATCCACAACATTACAAGGTAAACTATCTAAGGTCAAACCAATGACACAAATTAAACTCAATTTGATTTTTTTTCTATTGCCTAAGAACATGGGGGTATACTAAAAGTTCCTTATGTTCTTTTCAAACTACAGATGGCTAACTTAAAAATTAGACCCTGAATAAATAGACTGCAGAACCCAGGGAATGCACATGCTTCCGTAGGGCACAATAGGCCCAAATGAATGGTGTGCAACCGAGATGTACAATTTCAATTTTTTATGGAAACTTGCTTAATAACTATTAGAATGGGAAAAAATGGTATGTGTCATTTTTTAAAGCGTGAACAGTTAATTGCTTCTTAGTCAGAAATAAACAGAAACTTGCTAATGTGAATTTGAACTGAGGTGTTCACCTCAGCAGTGCAAAGCTGTGGAAACGTTACCATCTAAACAGTAATCAAACATCTCAGAAGAAAAAAAAAACAGTTAAAAGAAATCAATGATTTTTAATAAGATCAGAAACAATCTCTTAAAACACAACATCAATCACACTGTCATTTCTAGCCCTGTGTGTGTGTTTGTGTATGTGTGCGCGTGTTTATATGGACTGCCGTTCAGATGAATAACCACCAAACAGTGCAATGATTCAGCATCAAATGCACTTTATCAATCAAGCAGTGTCTGTGGAGCACAAATGCAATTAGCTAATGTGTTTACCTAAACTCATCAGAGGATGCAATTAGTGAGGGGAAACAGATAACACGTCATTGATCAGAGAGGTGGAGGCAAAGACAGCAGGAGGAGAAGGAAGGGAAGGGGGAGAATTTGTCATGCAAAAATACATCATTTGTGAACGAGACAAAATAAAATCAACTTTGCTGACTGAAAAAAAGGCCCCTTATCTGTTGCACCTAACAATCCATCTCCCGCCCTTGGCCCTACTCCCCCTCACCACACTCCGTCTCTCTATTTTCTAATTACAACAGATGGCATTGAAGTGACAGTCAGAGCATATTTCATCAGGAGGGGGATAAAAGCAATTAGACATTCAATTTGGAGTGTAATTAATCCTACATTAAAGCCTTCATTAGTGATCGCTCGTTAGTGAAACATGCCTCTCTGAGAGGCCCAATAATAGCCCCTCTTCGTCAGGGGATCAGCGCTAAGAGGGAAATCAAACAAGGTTAAACAAAAGCCATTGTTCCATCGGCGGAGAGACGAAGACAAATGAGGTGGTTAGACTGCGGGTCCGATCCATTGTTTTACACGCATTTGCCCCAACTCAAAGCAGTTTTTTTTTCTGGTTAGAGGTCTTAACTGTTAAAACTCTGGCTTAATGTGATTGCCTCCCATAAGTCAGTGCTTCTTGCTAAGACTTCCCTTTCAAGCCTGGATCATGCTTAATGAATTCGAATGTGGTACTTTGATGAAAAGTTCATTCATTCCAAGTGAGGGAATCTATCCCTGCCACAAGAGCTTAACACACTATCTATGCTGTAATGTCACTGTACAGTATATCTTGATAGAAAAATTTTTCTAGAAATTTGATTGAGCACCTTTTTGTGGATTAAAAACAAAACAACCAGACAGGTATTTTGTTTTTTTTGGACAACCCAATAGTTTAGAAACATGCTGGAAAACATTAGGAAAATGCGTGCTCTTGTAACCGGGAAGTGAATTCCCTCCTGGTTGGTGTGCCTGCAAGGTGCCATGCGACCTGTGCAGCTTAATCCAGAATGCAGTAGCTCCACTGGTCTTCAACCTAAGTTCTCTCACAGAACACCAATCCTTCCACTCCCTTCACTGGTTGCCAGTTGCAGCCCACATTCGTCTCAAGACACTAGGACCTACGTTACCGTGCTGCCAATGGATCAGCCCCCATGCCCGTCCACTCTCTGCATCGGCCAATGGGCTCACTGCGAGAGAAAAACCTAGTCACTCAACGAAATCCAGACTGTTTGCTGTCCTGGCTCCCATATAGTGGAAAGAGCTCCCCATTGACATCAGGAACGGTAGAAAGGCTATACACATATCCTGCTGCAGGCGAAATACACATCTCTTCCGACTGCACCTTAGCATTGATGATGATGAAGGTTTTTTAAAAAAAAGGAAAGAAAAGCACTTACATGTTGCACTTATCTAGCACTTTGTAGTTTGGCTTATTTCAGGCTAATGTGCTTACGTGATTCTAGCTGTTCTGGGTTTGTACCCTCATGTTTTTTCATTGGAATTCGCTTTGGATAAAAGCCTCAGCAAAATGAAATGAAATGAAATGTAAGGACAATAGCAAAAATTGCAAAACTTTATAAAAAAAAATATATTTTTCCATAATATTCCTGTCATGACCCTCATTGGCATAACATTGAATGTTATAGGGCATTATATATCATCATATTGCGTAAACCTTTTCACACATTGTGGCTACATTGCAGAACAGTCTAATTATGACTCACAATTTGAACATAGCAATCACTTTATTTATTTTTTATTTCGTTTTTCCTTGGACTCACTCCACCTTGCATATAGGGTGTCAGCTTGGAGTTTGTTTATTAAAAATAAATCTCGGTAATTTGTGTGCTATTTTATTTTTGCTGTTAGCAGTACTTACTTAAACCCGTCTTCAGCCCCTTTCAGTGCTCCTGAGAGTCCTTGAAAACATTTCATACTTTACAAACCGAGTACTCACTCGAACGAAGGCTAGCTCGGCTAATCACGACAACACACACCTATAACTGTACAAGCAAATTACAGCAGCACATCATGTGAAAGCAGTGAAAGTCAAGACCCAGATGTTTTTATATGGAACAGCAAAAACCCATTACGACCTGAAGGAACACGCAGTTAATCCCACTGTATCTACTCCACTTTATTTGCTGTAAATTGTTTTCTTTCTAAAAAAATGTTCCCACCAGCTTTTGGTCAAGGCTGTTGCAGTTTACCTGTCATTTATACTCTTACACAGGTAGGAAGAGGGCTAAGTTACAGCCTGTATCTCTCCCACACAGACACCACTGTCAGAGCGTGAAGTATCTTAAACACAAGTTCTTTTATGTTCCCTCCGAGGTTGTTAAGTTGGGGTCATCCCTGTGAACGGCACTTTTTTTATATCATGTTTGAATCACAGTGTCATAGTGTGTCGCTCATAAAACAAAGGCATTATTTTGTCTTTCCAAAAAACAGTTGTTTATTTCCAATCAAATGTGATATACCTGGGTCCCTTTTTCGGGTATGAACAAACAGTTCTTTGAAAAGCTTGTAATAATGATAACTTCTCCTTATACCTAGAGGGATATAGTGATGTAGCAGTACACATAAAAAAAAACATACAAACACCTGCATGCAACCAATGCCAAACATCCTGGACCCACACACACATCAACATAACTCGCTGGTCTGATATGATGAAACCAGTTGAAACATGCTTTAGGTGTATACTGTATCAAGTTGTGCGTGTGTGTCGTTTTTTCGTTTGCGCCTCTGTGTGTGTCCCCAAGAGAGGGGATTCAAATCCAACTCTGATCTCAGCGTGGAGAAGTCAGGTTAAGGGTGGCAGCAAGGAAGAGTATCCACATGCAAAATTGACGTGAGGAGGTGAGGAACGAAAGGGGGAACGTGGGGGGATGAGAGGATGAATAAAACAAGGTCTGTCTCTGACTGGCGGTGCCTTCAAGAATTCTAAGAACTTCATTTACTCCAGAGGACGCTCTGTGTGTGCGTATTTTCCTCATGCATCTGAGAGTTTGTGTGTGCGCACTTTGTGTGTGTGTGTGTGTGTGTGCGTGTGTGTGTGGGTAGTGTCCGCGCACATGAGAGTAATACAATATCCTTATAGAGGGCAGTGCTTGCCGTGCCTGCTGCCCCAGACACACACAACCAAGATGAGCAGATGAAAAATGAATTAAAGAACAACAGAAGAAAGGGAGAATAAACAATGAGAAAGAGCTGTGGCTCCAAATAGTCGTGTGGCTAGTGCAAATGTGTGTGTGTGTGTGTGTGTGTGTGCACATGGATGTGTGTGTGTGTGTGTGTGCACATGGATGTGTGTGTGTGTGCACATGAGGGATGTCTTTATTTTATGATTTACACTATGCCCTAGTTTTAAAACGTATTTTTTTCATCCTTTAGAGTGTGCATCCATTGAATATTTAGTGTTTGTGTCCTGACAGTGGCTATGCGGACGACTGGTCTCTCACAAAAGGTAGCAAAAATCTACATCTGCAACAACTCAGGAAGATGCATGAATCCATATGAGGAATGCCAGGCCCTGCCACACAAACATACGGAAAGCAATATTTTATAGCACGAAGCAGTTTATGTGTGAAATAAACTATCTATAACTATGCATCTGAGATTGCATTTCTTTTTTCCCCCATTTTAAAATACAGAATTAATTCACAATACCATGATCAACAGCAGTCTAAAAGTGTCCAAAGTCTTTACATATATATTGTTTGCCTACATGTCTAAGAGGATTCACCCACAGTTTATTAATTGATGGACACAATGATGAGAAAGAATGGAAAATGATTTATGCATCACCTTTTTGTGAAATCAATTTTTTTTGCCATAGGAATCGTTTTTTCTTTGTGTCTTTGTCTGTCTTCCGTCCCTCTCTCTCCCCTCCTTCCTGTCTGTTTTGGTAGAGGATTTAGGGGGATGCACAGTTTGTCATTTGGCCAGTGAGACAGATACTAAGAGTTTTGGCTGTGACTTATTTGAGCTAATGGTCCAGAACATTGTGCGCACCCCCCACACCCCGAGGCAATTTCGTAGGCGCATTGGGCCGGTACAAATGGCCCACGGTACACCTCCATGGTCATCACACACATGCCGGGGCCCCACACACACATGCACACATCAGCATGCACATGCACTTAAACTCACACATGGGTACGCATACACACACACACACACACACACACGCAAAGCACTCACAAATTCACACCTCTCTCCATATCCGCCATCCATAGGTCCCGCTGAGGCCAGTCCGGCCAATGCTTAAAATTGTGATAAATTCCACATACAGCTGCATATAAACAAAGGAGAGAAGGGTGTAAGAAGTAGGAGAAGCAATCAGGCTGTCAGACACAGGTAGAGACAGTGTGAGATGCATATAATGAAAAAGAGATACAAGAAACATACAGAGGAAGGAGAGAGACGGACAAGCATATCAAGAGAAAAGGAAATGAATACCAAAGGGAAGGGGAGATGAAGGCTGGTGCTAGAGTCAGCCAAACACAGGCAGGTCTGGCCAAGTGGAAGAAACCTGTAGAAGAGAACACTGCGGGTATCTGTGATTAGACTGTCTGCACTGATATTGTGCCTGAGAAGCCCTCTAATTCCCTTTTGGAAAAGTCCACCCCACACCAGAAACTTCAGCACAACATTTACACATCTGAACTCTCAGCAATTATATTGGCTTTCACATAAGGTACACCATCACACGCTGAGAGGACTACGTGAACATACACAGACACATGAAACAAATCCTGGCTTAGTTCAGGTTTAGGCCATTCCATGCTCCATGTTTGAGGATTTGGTGTCTGAATAAAAGTTGTAATTATTTGAACTTTGACCTAGTTTAATGCTGACCTTTTTAAAAGTGCAGCTAATGAGACAGGCCTACTAGCTGTAGGCTATGTGACGTTGGCAGAAGAGGACCAGAAAGCAACGCCAAGCAGAGTAGAAAGAGAAAAAAATGTATTCTTTGCGTTTCCCCGAAGTCTATAACACAACATGAAGATCATACTATGATCTCGGAAGGAAAAGTTATACTTTGGCGAAATGCTAACGTTAGCTTAGCTGTTTGTGTATGTTGTTCGCTATGCGGCATTGCTATAGCCAGGCAACAGTGACTGGTTCGCTATGCGGCATTGCTATAGCCAGGCAACAGTGACTGGTTCGCTGCAACTCCGCTGTGCCCTTCCTGGCGGTAAGCGGCCCGCCAAGCAGACATTAAATAGTTTAAATTGTGCTTGGAATTCTCTGTGTTTTCGGACTAATGAAAATGAAAACCTCAGTTTAAACGTTGGGGAAATGAGTTGCTTTGTGAATCCGTAGGCCCTAATGGCTATTGAAAACCTGGTCATATTTCTATTATCACGCAATTTAATTATGGCTCTGAAAACTAAACAACAACAAATGTTTTCCAAATGTTCCTCGCTTCATGAACGGTGACATTTTGTCTCTTTGTGTTCTGTACCCAACTGGCTAGCTCTGACACACACACACACACACACACACACACACACACACACACACACACACACACACACACACACACACGCACACACACGCACGCACACACACACACACACACACACACACACACACACACACACACACACACACACAGCATGCATACAAAGACTAAGTGCTCTTACAGTGATGAACTGTCTGGCCATGGCACGACTCAGACTATCACCATGGCAGCACACAACGATCTCAAGGTGTTCTTAGGTCTGTGTGCACATGTATATGCGTTTATTTGTGTATGTGCATTTGTCCGTGTCACTCAGCATTTCTCTAAAAAAAGGGAGACAGAAAGACACGTGGGTTACATTGCTTTGTGTGTTGTTCAGTTAACTGTCATCTTAATTATCTTCATCCTCTTGTTTCTGCCGACTCCAGAATGTTAAACATGGTCATCTTGTGACAAAAGATACTAGGGTTACGGTTGCAGTAGGCTGCATGGCTTTCATTTTTCATTTTTGATAGTATAATTCGGACACATTGGTGAAGATGGTTTAATAATTTTTCTGCAGATTTTCCTTTTCACAGCTGAGGTCCAAACAGTTGCATGTTATGAACACTTTCTAATGACTGAGTGTAAAACATGAGAGTCAGTGACGCGGAATCTCCATGTTCATTTCAGTATTCGGTTTCAAAATGAGTCTATATCAAAAATAAGTTACCAGACTATAACTTATGAAATTTCATGTTGTACCCTTGTCATTTAAAAAAAAATGACAGTAAAATTATGCCCATAATGACTTAACAAATGGTGTGCCGAAAGCCTTGTTATCTAACAAATTGGCTGTTTTATGATTTTTTTTCTCTCAGTTTAATACATTAAATATGATCTCACGCACATAAACATACACTCATGACGTGCACACCCCTCAACACACACTCATCCCCTCTGGGGAACTTATGGGGGAGGTTAAAGGGTTGCGTGCACTTTTTGAAATTAATTTCTTTACCCAAAGCGAGAGGCAGAGAAGACAAAACATTGAAGTCAGGTTAGGCTTGTTCTGTTAAGCATGCCTCTAATTTTGTGCTGGCCCACACACTCGAAAAATATAATTAACCAGGCTAGCTTTAAAACACTGCAGGGTACGTCCTTGCAATGGTCGGATCAGAGTCCAGTGGAGCCAGAGTGGGCGCTTTTAATTTTATTTTCATTTATTAGCACATATCTCCTGGAGGTATTTAGACTAATGAGGTTTCAGAGGGCCTTGGCTGAGCTTTATGTGCCCTGTCATTATTGATTTTGCTGAGCCCTGGCCGTGATGAGGAGAATACACACTGCTCTGTTTTGTTGCTTATGAGAAATGAGTACACCGTGGCCTTGTTCTGTGTTGTTGACATAATCATGTATTGACAGAAATGATTATATTGAGTTATTGGAGGGAGTTGTGAAGGATGATATTTGTCCAGCCGAGTGGATGACACAAAGGTGGACGACACAGGAAGCCAAATGTTTGACATGGTATGGTTCCCTTATAGAAGCTAGTTTAAGTGCTTGTGAGTGGGACCTTTTGTATCTTTGTGTGTATTCAGACACATCTTTTCTGTGTAACAAAACCTCAATTATATCTGCAAAACACCATTATTTTACCTGTATTCAGCCCCCGAGTACTTTTTTAACCTTCATATGCTGCATTCGTAGGATACAGCAAAACAGAAGTTGCTGTTGTTGTCATAATTACAAGTTCCTTGAATGTTTTACACTTAACTGTCCTTGAAATTCTTCGAGCATATTCACCATTTGCCAACATGTTACGCTTTATATCACTTAATTCTGGCTGAACCAGTTACACACTGCTGTTGCTAACCTTAAACACTTTTAGTAATTCTACTTCTCAGTGATTTGAGTAATGTATAAAAAGTACACAGAGAAAGTGCAAATATACAATAAGTTCACCAAACACTTGACAAGACCAATGCTGCAGACTGAGGAAAATATCATTTATTTCTCTCCATACACCCAAATCAGTCAACATGGAAAATCACAACCAAACATGTGTGCAGTAGTCTGCATAACACTGTTATCCCAGCAAACAGCAACACACATACAATACTGTATCCAGTACAGGTTAAAAAATACAGATAATACTGTATATAAATTAAAAAAATCTGATAAAGGAAACATAAAATACAGTTTAGAAAATACTAGACATTATCTCTTCGCCTAGCTGGATCTAGTGAATTTCATCCACATCCTTCCACCACCATGAGAAAAACTGGATAAGGAGAGTATGGTGGAAGGTATAGAACTGTGAACTGTGGCCTGTGGATGGTGTAGAAACAAGTTCTGGACCAGAGCAGCACGGTGGAATGACATATTGTCCCAAATGACAATGTATTGCGTCTGGTGCATTTGTTTACCTGCTGTGACTATGTTTTGCAATCAGTCTAAAAATTTGAGTATGTGAGGTGTGTTGTAAGGGCTACTATTGGCATGACAGAGGAGGACCCCATCTCCTCTATGGATTCAACCCCCTCACTCTCACTGTTATTCTGACTCCTTCCATTTTGGTTACTGTAAAGGCAGGTGAACTTACCTGCTGCATTTGTATAGTGCTTGAACCTGATTGGTGTGTCTAGAATAAAGAAATCATGTGTTTGTGCATTTGGGGGTTGTGTTTACTGATTGGCTCATGAGTTTGACAGTCGGTGCTTTGGAATTGCAATGATGTGACATCATGATAAACTTCTGTGTCTAATGTGTTTAAGTGTGTTTAGTGTTTTGCAAATCACTGTGTTTATTGTTTTGCAAAAAGTGTGAGGCTGACTTTGTGCTTATAGTGGTGCACATATAGCCAATGGTTTGCTTCTTGAGTTTAAGGTTTTGATAATTGTGTCATACTTTTGATTTTAGTGTTTGTGCGATCGTAAAAAACTGTAGTAAGGGGATATCTCTACATTTCACTTTTGAAAGGTCTTGTGCTAATGATATCACTATGCTAATATTACTATCAATCACTCGTCCCTTAAGCCTTTAACTGCATGCAACAAGTTGATACCCCATCTCTGAGGGTTGTTCTGAGGCCAAAACCAGCATTTATTTATTAATTTCCATCAATTCATAACCTGAACATGAAAAATTTAGTGTCTAAAGAAAATATGCCAAGCAACCTGTGTTCCATTTCAATCAAACCTGCCATATATTCAATAAATAAAGTCCCCATATTTACCTGCCCTGGCAAATAAAGAAAGCTGCACACAATACCAACTATATGTGACCTTTTGAGCTAGACATACTGTAGACTTTGTATATTTGATTCAAAGCCAAGAGGTAGACATGAAACACACACACACACACACACACACACACACACACACACACACACACACACACACACACACACACACACACACACACACACACACACACACACACACACACACACACACACACACACACACACACACACACACACAAACACAGCAATAACTATTCAGTCAAAAGGTTGGAGGGCTTTTATATGTTTACGTAAAGCTTTTTTTGGCTCTCTATACAATGTGCATCTAATGGCGCTTTTCCACCGCACATGTAGCTCGACTCGACTCGACTCAACTTGGTTTGGTAGCAGCACGGGTCGTTTTCCACTGCAAATAGTACCTGCTGAACGTGGGCGGGGTCGCCGTAAGGGGCTGAAAGCCTACTCCGGAGCAAAGTAGCAAAGCAGAAATTACGAGCAGTTGTTGCACTATTAACTGAACCAACCGCCAAAAACACGGATGAAAAATGTTTAAGAAATACCCCCCTTGTATCTGTTTGCTAAAAGAATATTGCTACGGGCCATTAAAAGGGATGGTTGTTGTCCCGATGTGTGACTGCCACACAGTCAGCTGTAGGGATGCGTCACGTAAATCCCTATGCACGTAAACACAGGCATGATAAAGTTGACTGATTAGTGCTTGTTTCAGGATACGTGTTTTCAAATGCAAGCCGTGTCTCAGCCTGAATATTTTATTGAGGTAATCAGTTCAGTCCGAGGCTTGTAATGTAATCGCTCGCTATCATGTCTGTCCCAGCTGGCTACTATTTAGCCTAGCTGCTAGCTGCCCTACATGTCTCCTCTCGTATGTTAAGTAACTTCCCCAACAACCAACACTGGGTGAGCTTAGCGAATATATGGAAAATAAATTCGGATCTGTGATGCAAATCAAATTAAAGAGAGCCAGAGAAGGCTGCACGCGGTGTAAATACACTCAAAAGTCCCGGAGAGTTGGGGAGAATAAACAACAGAATGAAGCCGGTAGTCTCTGGCCACTGATTGGCCAGACAATAGTCTCTGGCCAATCAGTGGCCGGCCGTCTGCCGACGTCACCTTTTAGCATCGGCTCAGCTCGCTTGGAACCTAGAGCGAGGCGATACCAAAAAAGCAGCCGCTACCAGGTACCAGGTACCATGAAATTGCGGTGGAAACGCCAAAAATGTGAGTCGAGTCGAGTTGAGCTGATACCATGCGGTGGAAAAGCGCCATAATACATTTTTGAAATCTAAAGAACATTAGAGTTTTGAACTCTCTAAATTTAATGGAAACCCTCACCTCTTATTTTATTTTACCTTGAATTTGACTCTTGATATTTCTATCTATTTACCTGTTACTGTGTGTGTGTGTGCGTGTGCGTGTGCGTGTGCGCGCATAGGCTTGGTGTTTTCTTGCAGCAGTGTTTTTCCCTTTCAGTTGAAGGCCTTTACTAAAGACAACTATGCCTTCCTGAACATGAATACACATTCATGCACATGTACAAGTTTATAACAATTATATAAAGACATAAAATGCAATTATGAAGTAATACCTCAATTGTAATGACCTAAAAAGTCAGTACAGCAACACCTTTTTCAAGTCTTTTTTTAAAAGAAACTCGAATAGATTTTCTTTACACCTTGTACTTTTGTCAATAATAAAAATGTATCTCCAGTTGCAAATACTGGTATTTTTAGTTATAACTAATAATGTAAATAACTGGACATGTACAGGTGGTATTATTCACTCGGTTTTTGTTGCAACTTCTAGATGAACTCTTTGCAGCAGTATGGTGTATTTTCAGTCATGATTAAAGGTAACCGTATTGACCTTCCTTGTCATGTTATTTTAAATGGAGAAGAAGAAAAAGATAAACTTCTCCTAACTTGGCGTTCTTGTAGTGTGCAAAACCATTAGTGTTCTGCGCACATCACAGCCTGTGATGGTTCACAGTCCAGCACAGCACAAATACCAATACTATGTAACCTCTGTAAGTAATGATGGGTTAGAGATGGACCTGAATCAACAGGATTAAGTTAAAGTAGGTGACGGAAAAAACCTCTGTTACATGGCCATTCTTTATGTATGACAATCAGTCATCCATTGCCTCAAAAGAATAATCTCTAACAGGCTTCCCATTTGTTGCATTAGAATGATTGTTTGTCTGCATTTTAGGGTTTATCTTTGTGTTTTTTTTCCACTCTCGGTCCTGAAAGGTCATAGTACCTCATCCTGCTGACATTTAGAGCATTGATAATATTCCCTCACATATCAATTTCACCTATTTTCTCATCATTCTCGTTTCCCCCTAGCAGAAAATGGAATCATTTGTGCTTTCAGCAATTTGTTATTGATTGGGAGAGCTCTGGAAATAGAGGGTAGCCATTATGGCAATGCTGCAGCTACGGTTAAATTGAGTTTTAAGCAGGCCTGCAAATGTATCATTTCACAGCCATAACACAAAAGCTTTTAAATCCATGAACCTCAGGATGGATCAAATGCCTAAAAATAACAGTATTCTCATCATATCCAGAGCTATTAGAATCTCTGCTGCTGAAGAGGCTTTCCGTAATTCTGTAGAAATGTGACAGCATGTGGCTGCGTTTAAGAGACACCACAGTTAAGATTGATTCTCTGACTATAGCATCAGGCCCCAGCCGAAAATATGACATTGTGGGCCCAAAAAATGGTGATTCAATGACTATTGATGCACGGTAAGATGTTTTATATTTATGTACGCTGAATTCTTGGTCCGCAGTAGTACATTCATGTATGCATGATGGGTCACATGCACTTACTGCCATCAGTATACTGGGCATCTGTTATTTCTCTTATCATAGAAATAGATGCTAGTCACAGAAAGAAGTGGTGGTGGACTGCGTTCTCAAGCTCCTGACATCCACCCCCCCAGTCCTTTTCTCCCAAGGCACCCAGGGGATAGTGCATCAGGCCTGGGTCGGAGAGGCAGTAGGAGTGCCTCAGGCTGGGTCTTCTACCACATCATCCCAGCTCTGGTCTGGTTGGCATACCAAAGAAACCGCAGCACTGTAGTGCCTTATCTCGCCACTAATAAATAATGCTGCCTGTTAATAATGAATTAGTAATTACCCCAGCTGTTTTATTTTTGTTGACCAAGGAGCAGAGGGCCTCGTAAATTAGTAGTACCCCTTTCCCTCCCAGGGCGTAGTCCTACTTTTAAATCCCCAGAGGATGCTTGCTGGCTTTTTATGGCCTGTGAAGCAACCACCACCACCCCCCACACTACAACTGGCCTGTTGGCCTAATAACTGTCTAACCCCTACAACCCCCCATATCCCAACTGCCATTCTCCTCCACCAACCAACCAGGGAAAACCCGTTCTCAGACACGGACAAAGTTCATAATCCAAGGTTAAAGGTTTTGAGCAATGGCTTAGGATATATACTTTCTGTATATATATATATTTTTAGTTTATAGTATAGGTTACACCAGGGGGGTTGAATATTAAAATATTCATCAATTCATCAATATGCATCCATCTATCTTTTTTTTTCTACACATTCTTAGGGGCCCTCAATTCCCATCCAATCCATCCCTTTTTTAGCAAATGACCAAGGTAAACATCATTGTGCGCGATTTTGAACATACAAATCCTATCAGTTAAAGGTGATATAAGCCATGCAAAAAAAAAGGTTGTTGATATTTGAACTGACCGCGGAAACAAATACACCCCTCCATTCGTGCTCCTTCAGAGGCTCCGCCCCCAGATGTGTCTTTCCTTAGCATTTTTTGTTACTAACATTATTTTAAGTGTACCACAGTGGCATATTTATCCTTGAAGCAAGAAAGTACTACTTGTCTAAAACCTGACACTGCCAGATTAGTTTTCTCATGGTTTTCTAAAACAGTCCAGACGTCCTTGTTAAATGAATTGGAATCTCTAAATTGACCATAGGTGTGAATCCTCTATACTGTTAGTAGGCTGCTGACATGTCCAGTATCTATCTATCTTCAAGTGCAAGTTGCTTTGTTAGACAGAAGCTGTATCCACTACCTGAAAGACCCCAGAGTATCTACACCAGGGTATAACTATATCTCTTCTTTTTTCTTTTTTTAGCATTTCCTTGAAAAAAGAACAAGATACAGCTGAGCATTCTACCGAGTCCAGTAGAGATGCCCAAACTATTTTAATGATTGAGCCTACAAGTGCTTCAATACCTGAATGATTTGAGTATTACTATGTTGAATGCATTGTGGTTTTTACTTATATCTGTGTGTGTGTGTGTGTGTGTGTGTGTGTGTGTGTGTGTGTGTGTGTGTGTGTGTGTGTGTGTGTGTGTGTGTGTGTGTGTGTGTGTGTGTGTGTGTGTGTGTGTGTGTGTGTGTGTGTGTGTGTGTGTGTGTGTGTGTGTGTGTGTGTGTGTGTGTGTGTGTGTGTGTGTGTGTGTGTGTGTGTGTGTGTGTGTGTGCGCGCATCTGTGAATTAATGCAAAGGTGTGTGTGTGGTGGTGAGCAGAGGCATGTATTCTGACCATGGTCGTGTCTTGCCTGGCCTTCGCTAGCCTTGTCTCACTTTCCTCTGAAGGTTAGCTGTGTGGGTTTGGTTGTTGACCTGGAGAGAGAGAGAGACACACACACACACACACAGACAGACAGACAGACAGACAGTGTGTGTGTGTGTGTGTGTGTGTGTGTGTGTGTGTGTGTGTGTGTGTGTGTGTGTGTGTGTGTGTGTGTGTGTGTGTGTGTGTGTGTGTGTGTGTGTGTGTGTGTGTGTGTGTGTGTGTGTGTGTGTGTGTGTGTGTGTGTGTGTGTGTGAGAGAGAGAGAGAGAGAGAGAGAAAAAAGTGAGAATGCCAGACTCTTAATGATCCCTCCAGAGAGGCCTTGCTGTGTGTGTGCGCAGCGCTGAGGCCCGGACAGGGAAACGCGGGGAAATTAGCTTTCTCTCTCAATAACCTCCAGATGAAAGTCTGCCTCCTACCGGCTCCTCTGTCACTGGCTCCTCAAGACAATAAGCCAATTAGACCAAACCTAGCTAAGGGCCAGGGCCTGTGTAAGTGTGTGTGTACATGTGTGTGTGGCCTTGTGAACGTTTGTAAGTATGTGTGTGTTAGAAGTGGTAGAGAAATAGAAGAATAACGACACAGACTCCTTAAGCATAATTTTGAGGGACCTCGACAGAGATGAACATTTTAAAGTAATAATATGAGAACATTTCAGACAAGTACATATCCACTTCGCTACCTTCTTTTGCTGACGGAATTGTGATTCACCATAATAGCTCATTTATGAATGTCTTTATTTTGTATTTAATCTTTAAAACACATCATGACAGATGTAGAATAAAAACATATAGCCTATATGCCAACGATTGGGATTTTGGTGTGGATTTCCCACCTCATCTACTGTAAACTAAGACCGTGCTTACTTATGATACATGTAGTCAAGCAAATTAGACTGTTATAAATCTTCTGCAAAAGAATTCCATACAGCCATGAAACGACACACAGTTTTATGAATCCGGTAGCATGTTATCCAGCTTTGTCTTGTGTATAATAACTCATCTAGCACAACAGAGTGATAGATTGTACATTAACAGAAGTCATTTACAGAAGTCAGTAGTAATTGCTGAGTTTTTCTGGAGCGCAGGGGACGAAATCCGTTATTAAAATGAACAGTAATAAGAAGGATCACACTCATACTTAGACAACTGGAATCCACCATACTGCTGCAAAGAGTTCATCTAGAAGTTGCAACAAAATTGGCCAATTGACCATTTGATTGACAAGTGATCTCACTGGATTGCCACAGGGCAAGACATTGAATGAATGACACATTGATGACTGTTAAAAGTGTGCATCTGTTTGTAAAGGTTCGCTTGCAAACGACAAAAACAAGTCGTAATAATTCACAATGTATAAGACGTACCATGGTATACATGTTAAATAAATTAAAATGATTAATTCCTCATTAATAAACTGTAGTATGCATATTTATGCCTAGGTGGGTAACTGATTTATCTGGAAATATTGCTTAATGTGTTTAATTTAGATACCAGCATTTTGTAGGATGTAACCGTTTTGTTGT
>NC_137225.1:10542997-10675497 GCF_949987685.1 Ammodytes marinus | reverse complement strand
ATTGTTCTTCTTGGTGATAGAAAAGTACATCCCTGGTCAACTGTTACAACCAGACTTCTACAGTCAAGAGCTGGCTAACACCTGTACATACTGGCTATTAATAATACATTTCATTTCTAAAACCAATTGATAAAACCATAGGAACAAGTTTACTACATTATTATATACAACAAAATTAATACTGTCTATAGAGTCCATTACAGTATCACGGAAAACAATACTTTTTTTTTTTTTAAGATATTTTTGGGCATTTTTATGCTTTATTGATAGTGCAGAGAGACAGAGGTGAAATGGGGCAGAGAGGGGAGTGACATGCAGAGAACGACCGCGGGTGGGAATCGAACCCGGGTCTGCTGCTGGGCCCGGCCCGGGAGGGGGACGCCCTACCAACTGAGCTAAAGGCGCCCCCAAAACAATACTTTTTAATTGAGTTTTAGATGATGCCAAGACTACGCTTGCGAGTAAAGACTTATTTCAATTTCGATTAATCAGACATTTTTTTGATTACTCAATCAGTCGTTCTATATATTGCCAAAAATAAACAGGAACAATTGTCAAAAAGTCACCCCACGTCACCCCAACAGTGTGGTTGTCTCTTCTACATGCTCACTTTCAACGCTCAAACAACCAAAATAGCTTCACCTAAGACAAATTAAATCAGCGAATAGAGCTCTGTAATGTGTTTTTTTTAGCTTGGAAAAACAACTTATCAATTAATAGCTGACACGTTTTCTGTTAATCAACACATTTGTTCATGTCCCAGATAAAACCGTCACCATCACAGAAAAAAATACTACCGACATAAAAACTGTATGCAGGAAGTGTAAAACAGGATTGAGTGCACACTCCTCAGACTAAGTGCTAGTTAACAGTTGTGGGGAAATTGAGTTCGATGAGGGAAGACATTAGCAGCAAGTCTAGCAAATTAATGTTTAAGCATTCTTTAAATATGGATTAGATTTAATACTTCATGAAGTACAATGATAATAGCTTGTTTCACAGGAAACATCATGTAGCGCTTAACAATGTACTTGTAATTAATACAATATGCTAAGTTGTTTTATGTTAATTTCTGAGGGGAGAAATTAAAAATACATTATACAACTAGTTTGAGTGTGTATCCACTTGATTGGGGAGCGGAAAGCAAGATGGGGGGCAGAGCATGGGGGGAAAAACACATGCGTTTATCAGAGGGTGATTAAGGCAATGATTCACTAAATATTTAACAGCTTTGCTTGGTGCAAAGTATATCATGAATTATAGATGGCAAGGATGAGCGTGTCTTGATGTAAGACAGTGTTTAAAGACTTAACCTACAATGAGAGCAGAGCAATTACCATTGTAATAAATGAGAGTGGAGTGAAAAAAAGACCGTCTATTCGTTATTTCTAATTAATTTCTGAGGCTGATCACTACGGGGGGGGGGGGGGGGGGGAGGAGAGAGGACGGGGGGACCACGTCCATTAGTCTCTGACACTTAGGGGCCCTTTTTGTCCTTGATGAATGGACTCTATGCTTCAAATGACACACACAAGAGCATGCTTTTTTCGTACACACACACACACACACACACACACACACACACACACACACACACACACACACACACACACACACACACACACACACGCGCAAGTGCATTCATATGCACTTCAAATAATGCACCAGCACCAAAACAGTTGTTACAAATGCAACCCACATGTATTCTTTCTTCCATCAAATTTCAATTCTCATGCAAGCAGTGACAGACTTTCAAACGCATTGGAATCTTCCGCTTAGGATGGTGTTTTTAATAAAAAGTGTGTGTCTCTTGGAGCAATTTCCAAGATGGATATTCCGGAGACTCTAAATAAGGTTGATTTCACTATTAATATGCATGGGTAAGTCTCGGGGGCTTAGCATTTACGAAACCCTTCTGTGTCTCTCTGTGTGTAGGCTCTATACAAATCTGTCATGACAAATGCTTAGCCTTTAGCCCGTCTTGAAACTCCCTTATATACCCGTCCTCTTCACATATCCTATATATTCGGCATTTCCTTTGCACTTTATTTTATAAAGGCTCCCAATGTCTTCCAGCAAATTCTCTCACAGATTTCATTACGGGGCGGGAAGGAGGAGGAGGGGGGGGGGGGGGGAACCTCGGTGCACTGGTTTTTCAACTTTCACTGCGCATTACTTGATGTCATATCACTAAGGAAGAGAGAGGAGGTGTACGCACGCTGGGCCCTATATTCAAAGTCACTGGAGCATTCCATGTGTAGTGCTCTGAAATATTGATGAGTAAGCAAAAACACACTGCGTCCTGTCACTTTCAGGAACACAAGAGGCGAATGGAAAGTCACAAGGAAGAAGGATGATGCCCTGGCTTTTTTTTTTTTTTCTCGAAGCCATAGCCATTTTAACTGTCAGCGGAGTAATTCACTTTTGTAGAGAGAACCTGAGACAAGCACGCCGAAAGTCAACTGATCAGCCCATTAAGTGCACGAGGAAGAGTGTGTAAATATTAGGGTTTGATCAATCCATCAACTTATCCATGGAGATATCTCTTGCGTAGCTGTCCGTCTTCCTTTCTATCCCTCTGTCTTACCATCTCTTTCCAGCTCCAAATTGATGCATATTATTAATCCACTGCTGCGATGTATCTCTCAACACCTCTGCTGTGCATTATTCAACGCAGTATTCCATGTGATGCTCTGAAGACATTCGGCATGCACGGCCCAAGAAGAGAGGAAAAAAAAATCGCCATCAAATTTTCAAAATTGCGAAGAAACACTTTTCCCCAGCACTCGTTTGCATCCAAAGAAACCTCCTCTCTTATTCATTCCACTGCTCTTGTTTAATTGATTATTTGTCTTTTTTCATTTCATCTCACATCCTCTTCTCACTCTTTTTTTTCTTTTCTTTCTTCCCTCCACTGGAGTTGAGGGTTAGCGAGTTACTTGGGGTTTCAGTGGCTTGTTGCGGGGGGCTACACTGATGTGATGTTAAGCCTATCTGGTTTGTCCGTGTGTAGTCGTATTGATCTTTGGCTAAGACATTAGATGTGTACGTGGTGTCGAGGGTTTGGTGACCTCTAGCAGTCTCCCCTCCAAGTGATAGCTTTGATAAGCCCCATCCTTCTCTCTGTTCTATATAGAGCTGTGCCCTAACCTTTGGCCCGACTCTGTGTTTGAGCCTGACCTTTCTTTGATGTGTAATACACACCGCGTGCCGCCCCGACCACTGAACACACTCATTCGGAGACAAGATATACACACATGTACCCCGCCAACACACACACACACACACACACACACACACACACACATGCACCGTTAGTCAACACCCTGAAGCACCAACTCCCATGGAACCTTATTAAAACCACCTTCAGTGGAAACGGGGGGAAGTTCTCAAAGTTTCCATAACTTGTATAATGTGTTGTATGAATAATGTTTTCCTCTCCTCATTTCCCCACTCTCTCTTCAATCGTTAATGCAGAAAAGCAGAAAGGCTTCACTCACACGAGAAGACAAACGCCCAAAGTCCTCTCGCCCGCTGATGGGCATATTTACTAAAGGCAACAAGCTGGTCTAGCGGACAGGGAGAGAGCGCACACACACGCACGTGTGTGTGCCGAAAAACAGTCATGCTCAAACAATCGCACCCTGCTTACATGTGTACATGCAGGCTTAGATACTCACACACAGACACACACACACACACACACACACACACACACACACACACACACACACACACACACACACGTACCATTTCTGTTTGATGTTTGCCAATCATCCAAGATCCCTTACAGCTTGCCCTACCTACCCACCAAATAACAGTCGTCATTAATTAAAAAAGAAAAGGCAGTGTTATTATAATTCTCTTTGCTTGCCCCTTGATGTAATGGAGGGGGTGTGTGCTGTTTTGTGGCTCTTCGAGAGTTTGCTTTCATCATCTTCTGAGATTCCCCAAGGCTTTGCCTTACTGCCATCAAACTCCTCTTCCTTCCCTTTGTCTTTTCATCCAATGAGATGGAGTTTGGAAAAGTTGCTCCAGCCCAACAGGATCCCTTTTTAGCAGTCAATGCCCTTCCCACAACTAACAGCCCACTAGCAGGCCACTGGTGGCAAAGTCGGACAATGTTATTAGCTTGGCAGCTTTTTCATTTTCTCCTTGCGAGCTTATAGCTGATGGCTTCGGATCAGTGTTGGCTCGAAGCAGCCAAACGCTTGGTGAATGTTTGCCGCTCTGTTGAGTTTTTTTGTTTGTTTGTGTATACAAGGTTTTAGAGAGGTTATCGATAATAGATGCAAGCAGCATACGTTTAAAAAAACTAACAGCTCTAAATGGCAGAAACACCAGGAACACATCAGAAATAAAGTGTTAGGTTTTTACAGTGCATGGTCTGACGTGCAAGTCGGTTGCAAGCAAAACGCTCGAAGGCCAGTTTCCAAATATGGACTCAGTTCATGTCAGGGTTTTGTTATGTGACAACTGTTTGGGCCTTGAGAGACAGGAGACTAGAAGAAGACACATGCAAGTACAAAAACACAACACTGAAACGCCAGCATGACAAATAGACGGGGCCGAAAAAAGCTGATGAGGAGAGGAAAGAAAAGGAGTGAGAAAATGGAGCACGCAACTGCACTCTGTTTGCCAGGGCTAAACTTATTAGTGTGTTCTTAATGCCTCTTAGTGCAGATAGCATTAAGAAATACATGGTAATGATGATTTGTCTTCTCCTCGGCCGACAGGGGGAGAGCATTCCACTTATTCCACATGAGTGTTATAATTGGCACCTTATTGCATTAGGGTAGAATGCACTGTGTTATTTCCTGGGTGTCATTTTTGGACTAATGGATCCTTAAGAATAGTAATCTAATCGCTGTCATTATTTCATCTCCGCATGCTTTCAGAAAGAGCTCGCCTTGATTTAGGGAGGGGGGGGGGGTCAAGGAGTTTTTAGCCGTGGATGTGTTGTGGATGGGCCATGTTGCAAATTAATCCGCACACCTTGTAAACAGAAAGAGAAGCAAACAGAAATCAATTTGGCTGAGTGAGGAATTTCCACTCCCAGGGCTCTTAGCATCTGCATTAGGCCCAAGTTGCTTAGGCTTTAGTCACTTTTTTTTTTCTTCTGTTTTTTGGCAGACATAGACAACTTTGTCAAATCAGCCCATTTGCGTTACTTGTCAACATAAGTATGTTATTTCCTGTGTTTCAAATCGAATCTCCTGTCTTAATTGAAAAGCTAAATCATCGATACAAATGTGTTTTCCAGCTCATTATAACTAGTCTAGCAGCTGCAGCACGGCACGCTTGTTATTTCACTGGTGTATCTTTTATCATGAATCCCCGGCTCCCTACTACTTTGTGTTCAGTTAATCGCCCAGGTTCAGTAAACACACCCCTAGCATCTAATTCTTGCAACAACAACAAAAAAAAATCTGAAACCTCTGTATAGCGCTACCAAGCCCCCTCGGCCCACTATTTCCACATACCTTGATCCCGGTGTTGTGTCACTAATAGAGGTGATGTGCTGTTTATTTTATTGATCATGTGTTTTTCTAAATCCGAGCATCAATGGCGGGTTCACTCACTGGCATGCACATTCCCTTTATCAAAACAGACACTGGACCTTTTGCTTTTGAGGCTTTCATCAAGCAAAAACACCCATTATGGTCTCTGACTGGCTGGCTCGCTCAGAGAAAGAGAGAGAGAAAAAAAAAATACTGCTGGTGTTCCCCTGACACACACACAACATCCCAATTATGCCCACACGGACCAGACTATACACTCACACAGGTCACCAAATAGACACAGGCACACACACACACACACACACACACACACACACACACACACACACACACACACACACACACACACACACACACACACACACACACACACACACACACACACACACACACACACACACACACACACAGGCAGCCACATAAACACTTGTCATTTTGGCACACATTTTCTATGTGTACGGATACATAGTAACAGCTCATACAGAGACATATAGTAAAGTGTATATACTATTTATTATATCAGAAACACACCCACACATTCATTGAGTCTGTGGTTGTGGTGTTTTTAAGGCTGAGGAAGTGCAGGAATGTCACAATGGAGGCTGATCTGATGGTCAGGAGAGTGTCCTCCTGAATAACCCTCAACACACACACACACACACACACACAAAATGTACAGCTAAACACACAGCATAGAGTGAGAGAGAGAATGAGACGGGTCCACCATACCACACCTTCCCGACACGTCTTATCACCACCCTCCACTCCTCCCCACCCTTTCTGTCTGCCCCCTCCCTCCATCCCTCCCTCTCTCCCACCACTGTCCTCCCCACCTGCCCACCCTCCAGGGAGAAAAGGCTGACTTGCATTCAGCAGCGTCTCTCAGGGAAAGAAGAGATGAATAAAAGAAAGGAGACGTCCCGTTGACAGTCAATGTCTAGCGCTGCCAGGAGCCAAAATAACTGTCAGCAGATGCTCGGGACTGTCCAAAATGCCACCGCGACAAAAAATAAATAAAAGATTGATAAATATATAAATTAATACACAACATTTGGCAAAGGGGGGGGGGGGCTGTGGGAGGGTGGGGTGAGAAAAAGAATACTTCACTGTCGCTTTCGAAAAATGAAAGAGAATTAGGAGTGAGGTGCAAAAGCAACAGAAAAGGCGGAAATAGTGCATTGTTCATTCAGTCATGTGCGGTTTGCGTATCAGAACTCTGAAAGGGTGGTTGTTCCCATGTTGTGAAGGTAAATGGAGGCCCCTAATAATAAACCATGAGTACAATGAAGTCATTTCACATGTAGTTCAAGGAACACAATACAAGCCTGTCCATACAGCCCCGGCACCATGCTGATGGAAGCAATTTATTTCGCTTCAAACTGACTGCACTTTACACAAGTGAAGTCCGAAACCTGTTTACGGACGTTACATAAAGACGCCTATATAGGTCTTTTTTTCAAATATTCATTTGTAATAATTCTGAGCTGTAATTTGGACTACTTTTGTTCAGGCCACAGTGCCGCTGATTATTTAAGTGATTTCATTCATCATGAGTGCACTTCAGCAGTGAATTGCAATCTGTTAACGTTATGAAACTAAGAACGTTTTGTTTTCAAGCACAGCACGATCGGTGTTGTTCATGTATCTTTCTATTTGCTGCAACACCCTGTGACGGTGCTTACAGACTTTAACTCTCTTTGCCCCGGCTTTTCTTTTAATGACCGTTAATTGAGGAAAGCCTGGATGACCTTACGTGTCGGTAGCCTCCCTAGGACGGGTTCTTAAGCAAGACATCCTAATCGAGTGCATGTCTAATTTATGGGGCTGGAGTTTGCCATTAAGGGCCTGATCCATGGAATTAAATAACTAGCAGACCTTCGCTGGTCCCGGACGGTAGGGTGGAGGAGGAAGGGAGATAGATAGCGTGATGAATGGCCCACCCCTCCTCTACCTCATCCTTGACTTTGAAAAATACTGTCTCTGCGTTTTAGGTCAGCTTCTGACAACAATTAGGCACAGCCAGACAGATAGACTGTGACCTTCTTTTTTCTCTCCCCTTCCTTAAGGTTCCTTTTATTTCTTTCCCCTGCCTCATCCTGTGTGTGCAATTGAATAACAAATACACAGACATAGGTTTATAGGAGTAAAGATGCATAGACACTTTCTGACAAGTGGCAGTGGAGAAAAATAAATAGTATATATGACCACAGTTACATTGCATTAGTGAGTCAATATACTTAATTTCCAGATCTATGAGTCCCCACTCGTGTATATATAAAAAATAAAATAAATGTAACTTGAGCTTTATGCCCGGCAGCAAGCTTTGGTCAGAGGTTTACATAAGCATCTTTATATGGAGAGGAAAGGTGAAACAGTAGCATAAATAAACACATCTTTATTAACAGATGTGTCATCCTGCTTTTCATTTTATTTCTCCCACTGAATATGTTCACGGACGCCGCTATTGATCTTGCAATGTGGCGGAGGTCAAGCCAGCTAATTCCCTTTTTCATTAGAGCAAAGCCCCCCAAAATTCTCTTAGTAGATCTGCCTCTTAGGGGCATCCAATCTCCTGCCTCTCCCAATGACATGAATATAAGCCCGCGCTGATGGGGCCTGGTGTAAATGTATTAGCCCTGCGCCTGTGCCCCTAGCACAGCCAGCCATAATTATGTTAGGAACCAACGAGACAGCTGGGAAATCAATATGCTAAGACAGATTGAGTGGAGATGTGTGGCCAGTGGAGTGGGAATAGAGAGGCCTGGCAGCTCCCTGTGGTGCGAAGAGGCTAGAGTCGACGATTAAGCCATAGACTTAGCATTTACTGCTAGGATTCACTGCCTGAATCTAGTTAGCATTTAGGGAAAGATCCCCGCGAGCCGACCGTGTTACTATTAGATAGAGGCTTCACTCGTTAGCTGAGTGGCCTGTCATCTTCTGAGGTCGGGTAAGGGGAGAGGTGTTTTAACATGCCTGGCTTTCACTGTTTAAATCAGTGGATCCCGTGTTCTGTGATCACTCAGTATGCCTTTTTGCCACCGTTTTCTGCAGATTTTCGCATAAAGCCTAGGTGATATTTTGCGAAGGGATCGGGTCAACGAATCTAGCAGTGGCTTAATGAATCAATTCTCAGGGAAAAGGTCGCGTTACCACAGTGGCTGATACCATTAACTGATATATGAATTTATCATTATACAAATGTGGAAGCATTTTAAAACGTCTGTTAAAGGTGAAGTAAGCGATTTATTTATGTTAATATAAGTGTTCAATCGCTCTTTGATCACTTACATAGTGTGCGCGTTTCATTACGCCGATCTCTCTGTCACCCGCTCTGCGTGTAATCAGCAAAATAAACTTTTCTATGAACTCTTTTCTGATATCCAATCAGAAGAGAGAACGCTACAAACCGGCACTCGTCTCACTGCCGGTGCACGCGCAGAGCGACAGACCGGTGCATGTTTATGCGCCTACAATGGCGGAGCAGGTAAAAATCCTTCCCAATGTCTGTTTTGATGGTTTTTATCATGTTTTATCACACTCACTTACCTGAGATGATGCTAGATAACTCGCTGCTTGAAGACCGCAGTGCATTAATGTGGTGACGTGAAAGGACCGCTAACTGCAGTCAGTGACAGGAAGTTAGCTAAACTGACCATTCCGCTTACTGAACCTTTAATTTTATTCAAGCAATATTTCTCTCAACTTTTTCTTGCTCTTAATTTCAAATTAAGAAGATGAGGTAAATATATGTACACTTCCTGTAGTTGAATAATTGCATTTCACTACAGAAGCTTCTCATCCTAAGATAGGCACTTACAAAAAAAATACACACATATGGTAACATCTATGATCAACTGTGAAGCAAATCAATACTGTGTTCTCCAAACACAACTACATTCACCACCGTCCTAAACGACAGAGAATAGCGACTGGGTTTAGCGGGACGTAGATGATTAGGAAAAGGAGGGGTGAGGGGGGGAGGGGTGAGGCAGGACAAGTGGAGTCGGGTCATAGGAATTATCCGGCATAGAAGAGGGGGCGATTTCGGTCTTAACTTTGATGATAGTCTGCGTCAAACCAAAGCCATGCTGTAATTCATATTCAATTAAAGAGGGGGGAGGGGCTGTGGGATCGAAGACAAAAGCTTGCTGGGCCTGTCGGGGTTGGGGGGGGGGATCTGTTTTAAGGTGGAGGGAGACTTTTTTGGGGAAAGGGGTGCAGACTAGAGGGTGTGGTGGGGTGGGGTTTGCATCTGCTCTCAAGCCCCAATCAGCGGCCAGCAGCGATGGAAGGCACCGTCCCCCTTAACAATGGGCCCCATCAGTGCAGCGAGCGGAGTCACAGGCGTAAGTGCACCCAATAAGTGTGCAATTTCTGCCCATATGACCATCCTGACACAATTGCTCTAATTTTCATCCCTTTTGAAATGACTGATAAAAGACTTGGGTAATTGCTACGCCACAGAATTTCTTTCCATGATCAGGAGGAAGGAGGGAGGGAGGGAGGAGTGGAGGGATGGGGAGCAACAGAGAGAGAGAGAGAGAGAGAGAGAGACTGAGGGAAGTGTGTGTGTGTGTGTGTGTTTGTTCTGAGTGTGTGTGTGTTTGTTCGGAGTGAGTGAGTGTGTGTGTGTGTGTGTGTGTGTGTGTGTGAGAGAGAGTCAGGGTGAGAAGTGACACAGCCCCGGGGCCTGAGGATGGAGACAAGGGTGTCAGTTTGAGAAAAATCCCAAATTAATACTTGTCGTTTCCTCTTCTCCCCCTCTCCCCGAGTAGCTGTCTTCTACTTCCACCAAGGATCTTATTAAGTGGAGGTAATTTGCCCTGACAATGTATTGGAAATCTCTCAATCAGATGACTTTGCAGAGAAGATATTCAAAACATGGTGTCGTTGACTTTAGGTGGCAGCTAATTCTCATGCTACTTTGCTGCCGCTGAATAGAAGTGTAACATGGTCATGTGATTTGAGGCCACAGTATGAATGCCTTTCCAAAGGCCTCTGTCCACTTTAAGTACACACATGCATTAGCATTGTGTGACTGAGACCGAATATTGTTTTCTTCATTCAAAGCTCCCTATTTGCACCTATTTGCTATGCAACAAAGCATGTGAATAGTTGCGTGCGTGTGTGTGTGTGTGTGTGTGTGTGTGTGTGTGTGTGTGTGTTCTTTACTTGTAGGTGTTTGTGTGATGCGTGCCTCTGATAGCTTGGCTCCAACCTGTGTCACTCCTCACTATGACCTTGTCCTTTGTAATCAAGCCTCTTTTATCTGATTCCTCACGTTCGTGTGTGTGTGCTTGTGCGTGTGTGTTGTACTTCCACCCTTCTCATTGGGACACCATGTATTCTGGACTGTGCCCTCACTTGATTGGGAGTTCAATTACAGGGCTAGATAGAGTAGTAACAGATTGACAGAGGGAGAAAGAGGGAAATAGATGGTGAGAATAGCAGTTTAGTCGCCTCACTAACTAACTAACCTGCCGGCACTCCCAATCAGCTTCTGCAAACTGTGTGTGTGTGTGTGTGTGTGTGTGTGTGTGGGTGTGTGTGTGAGAGAGTGTGAGGGACACACTGTGTGCGTGACAGACTCCTGAGGTGCTGATTCTAAACACAGTCTCTGCCAGTGCCTGGGTAATGTTGGCTAATAGCTTAATCAATACTTATTATGGGCCTATTGGTTCACTAAAGGGAGAACAGAACCTCGCCACGCACGGCGCTCTCAGAAAGATGGAGGAGGAGAGGAAAACGAGGAAGAAGTGTGTTTTCTGCTGATCCAGATGGACAGCCTGACCTCCCTCGTGGGATTTCTTTATTCAGGAATCCAATTTTCCCAATGTGATTGACGCGGATTGGATCCACTGGAATAAGGCTAAATCTTTTTAGCTCCCGCCAAACAAAGCACTAATGGCATTGTCCCTGATTTTTTTTTTCCTCCAACTTTTCCCCTCCACAACTGGACTATGTCGTGCGCAATTAGCGCCGGGCGAGGCAGCGGGCGGTCGAGGAGATTAAGTGATGGGGAGAACGAGTAGAAAGCGGAGGAAGAAACGCGAGTACATGAGGAAGAGAGAGAGGCACTGATTAGTTAGAGACGGTTGCGATAAGAGTGCTCACTGAATGCTATGCTCTTACGGCACCTTAGGAGACTGTCAAATGAAATAGGGCAGATTACACTAAGACTGCACCTAAAACCTATTATAAGACTCACACTTACCATGTTAATAGTCTTTCTGTGTCAGAAGCAGTAGTTGTAATAGTAGTGGTTGTAAAACTAACATTACTGGTTTGCAAGAGATAGCTGTGAAGTTGGAATTAATGTGCCGTAACATTAAAAATGAATAACACTAATACAATAAACAAGAAAAAAAGAGAGACTTTAATACTGTGAAATGACCGTCATCCTATCACATGCAGTGTTTGGTTTATAAGTCCAAACATCCATTTGCGCGCAACAATTAATGAAAATTGAAAAGTACATTCAAAATGCAGCAGTTAATCAAATGTATATGCGTGTGCAGTCTTCATTAAATCGGAAAAGCTACAAGTCTAATTATATTGATTTAGCGTATTAATATGCTTCGGTTAACGACCGAGAATATAAATTGGAAAAATGTGAACCGTGATAGTTCATTATCAAACTGAGCGTCTTCTTAAAGATAAATAAACATTTAGATTTTATGGAAACGAATAATTAGGTTTTTCTTTTTCCAATACAGTAAACAACATGGCAAAATGACTTGTGCTCATCTCATTAGCCAATTTGCATTAGAGCTGGAAGCAAAATCAAATATGTATGTGACGGAGATAGGAATAATTGTGCTGGTGAAATATTTGCATTATATATATTTTTTAACATTTTATCATATTTGCATACCTGAGGTTAAAGTCTGTTATCTTATTTTATACATTTGTATTTTTTATACTGCAGAATCGTGAAGGAGCTATCTTTGTATACACATACATGTAGATTTACTGACACCATCAGCTGTTTTAAAATCATTTCCCTGTCCTGAGTCTGCCCATGGATTTGGATGTATCATGTTATTGTAAATTGTTGGACTTGGTTAACCTCTGATGACGAGGTGTGTGGTGGACACGGCATCCAAACACAGCATGAGAAGCAGTCTCCTGTAGACTGCCATCACAAGACCAGCATCCAGTGCAATGGCCATGGCTTTAACACTCACTGTGGTGTGTGTGTGCATAATTGAATAGAGATTGGATACCGCAATGCTATGTTTCTGGATTTTTCATCTGCGCTACAGTGGTATGGTGGTGCAAAACGTGGTGAATAGGCTCTGATTGCACAAATCAAATGCACACGCGAGCGATTGAAGAGTGACACACATAGGTGCGCACCAATCTCGCAAAAAGCTCTCGTTTCGGTTCACGGAAACCTTGCGGGGAAAAAGAGGAGGGCTCACTGCAGGAAATGGGGAGCATTGATTGACAGATTAATCATTCTGGTACGTGTGTGTGTGTGTTTGGATATCTTGGATGAAGTGCGTGCGTGCGTGTGTGTGTGTGTGTGTGTGTGTGTGTGTGTGTGTGTGTGTGTGTGTGTGTGTGTGTGTGTGTGTGTGTGTGTGTGTGTGTGTGTGTGTGTGTGTGTGTGTGTGTGTGTGTGTGTGTGTGTGTGTGTGTGTGTGTGTGTGTGTGTGTGTGTGTGTGTGTGTGTGTGTGTGTGTGTGTGTGTGTGTGTGTGTGTGTGTGTGTGTTTCGGCTGACCTTGATAGCTCCCTGTGAGATCAACAGCTACTTCCGAGAGTCCGTCATTCAGACACAGCTGGCAGCTCGTGACTACCAGACCCTGCAACTAAGCGTTAACACCATGTCTGCTCTACAATTATCCACAGAGAGCACACTTACCAACCCCAGAGTGCTTTATAATTGCCGTGCCTTACAACCTAATATTTTACCTCACATATTTAGACATCTTGAGATATAATTACCAACTTAAGATAATGGGTAATTAATGATATTCTAATGACTTCAGTACCTTTTTAACTAACTTGTCTTTACAATGTGGCTCCTTTATGTCAGGATATTTAACAGTGGCCCTTATACTTCTGTGGCTAAGCTGAAAGAATGCACTAAGTTAAGTCTTGAATTCAAATTAGTCCATTGTTGTAGGTGCTACTACACCTACTACTACTACTGCACACACGCAGTTGTCTTTCTCACTCTATCTCAGGCAGTGCTGCTGTACGGTAGCCTGGGTCGACCCCTTATTCCCACCTCAGGGCTCCCGAGGGCCTGACCCTGAACTCAGTCACCTCTGACAGCTCCTTAATATCATCTCCAGCCCCCCGGCCGCTGATCCTGGAACAGATATTTTCTTATCCTTCTAATGGTTAAGGTTAGGGAAAGCTGGTCCAGGGTAATCTGACCCTGAATCTGTGGTGGGAGACAAAGTTATTCCTCAGGCGTCTGTTGCTGCTCGACAAACATACAGAGAGAGGCGAGCCAGGGGGCAGTATGGGTCTAGCAACCCGCCCCAGAGCAAGGTTGAAGAGATTGGTAAGCATTTGGTGTTTGTTTGCATGTGGGCAAATGTTTTTGTATTAGTTTTTTTTAGCACTAAATATGATTCTTTTAACATGCACGATTGTTGACTTGCAGGTGTGTGTGTGTGTGTGTGTGTGTGTGTGTGTGTGTGTGTGTGTGTGTGTGTGTGTGTGTGTGTGTGTGTGTGTGTGTGTGTGTGTGTGTGTGTGTGTGTGTGTGTGTGTGTGTGTGTGTGTGTGTGTGTGTGTGTGTGTGTGTGTGTGTGTGTGTGTGTGTGTCAGACATGCAGGGGCGAGGGAGATGTCATGTTCAGTTTGTGTTTGGCTAACCCCGTGGTCTCCACCCCTAATAGCAGGGTCTATGGGGTGTAGACACATGCCAATATTCATTGGCAGTTGAATCAAGCCACTTAGATACCATCTGTAAACAGGACGCAGAGGGCCTTGAATTAAACCCAGGGCTGGAAACAGTGGAGCTCACTGCAGAGATTACCAAAGGTTCACCACAGGTTAATGGGCTTTGTTGCCACAGATCAGTTGTATAGATATTGGCAGGTCCGTGCTGAAAACATCGCATCTCCTATATTTCTGTAATTAATTTACATTGTTGCTTTCGTCCCTAATTTGTAGTGAATGCTTCATGACCATTATGGATATGTTATGAAGGTATATACATGTATTGGTGGAATCAATTAGTTTGACTTGAAATAGGTTTACTTTCAATTACACCATGACTCAAAGTCAAACAATTAATTTTCCCTCACAGTGAGCTTCACATTCTGTTCATGTGATTGTGACATTATTTATCCTACCGAGACACGGTGACGGATCAATACACACCTGTGTGTCTTAATTACTTCTTTACTGGAACATTCCTAATTAACTTACACATTTCTGCTGTTTATGGTGTATAGGTTTTACATAGTGAATTTCTAGATTTCAAAATGGAATTGTTGTACCGCCTTTCTAATTTTTTTCAATATGTCATTCAAAGCCAGTATATTTATGATAATACAACAAACGTTTGCACCATTATCAATGCAACCAATCAGTATTTTCCCTCCTTCTCTTTTCTCTCTCTCTCTCACTCGCTCCCCTCTCTCTCTCTCCCTCCGTCTCCCTACTCCCTTTCGCCACCATGGTGCTCTGCTCACCAACACTGATTCATAATCTATAGCCGTGCCTGGGAGACCAGCAGCTATTGATTTAACGCCTACAGTAATCCAGCGCTGTATCCGCTGCTTGTTAGGGATGCTGGGGCCTAGGAACTGGGGGTTTGGCAGAGGTATAGCCAGACAGGGACTAGGATTGATAGAGGATGTGCTTTTTTTTTCGGGTGCAGATCTTTATTAGAAAGTAGAGAATTTTGGAACTCACCCACTATGTTAGACATTCTATATGGCTGTGATTTTCCTTTCCATAGGGCAAGGGCACTGAAACATGTAATAAGAAAAAGAAAATATTTAGTATTCATGTATTAATATTTATTGAGACTCAGTCATGAACAACAATACAGCAGTTTTTCAACATTAAATTAGTAATTCAACATATTTCAATAAAGTTCACACACCAGAATCATATATCAGGTACACTTATTTTTAGCCACCGTGTGAGTCAAGCTGAGTCAAGCACATTTTGGTTCTCTGGTTGAGTACACACGCTGTTTATTGACACCGTGTTTAGCGTGTGGCTTAATGTGATGCTTCTCCTCTCAAAACACAATAAATCCTATCACTCGTCCATACAGATATGAATATTTGCAAAATCATTTGTTACACATTAGCGAGCGACCACTCTATAGGGAGGCGTTTAGTTTGTTTTTCCTCCACATGACGGACACTGTCTGTATCTGACTTGGAATCAAACTTTTTCAGTTCAGCAATTATCCTTCTCTAAAAGGCTGGCACTGCCACGGTCAAGATGTCCTTTTGTTTCGGTCACAATTAGCCCAGCTCTCACACTCACACAATTGCATTGAGTCGTGCATTTGATTTAAAGTGAGTGACAGCTAAGGCAGCTTTCGCATATTCATACAGTGCTAATCATGCATGATACAAGAATGATAGACAATGACGCTTTCAGTTCATTAAGCATCCAGGTAAGTGGATATGCAATTTAACCGTTATTATCAAACCTAGATAATTTGGTTTGGCCCATCCATCATGATAATGACATGATTTTCTGCTCGCATTTTCAATTGTGACTATCCCGTATATGTGAACAATACCTTTTGGCATTGGAGTTCTTCCCCATTATACATAATTGCGGACCATGCGTTTAAGATCTCTCTATTGAATGTCGATGACAATGTTCTTCAATTTCGTGAGTGACAGGAAAGTGTGGCTACCTGCATACAACACTGAAGAGCGAGTGGTGAATTCCATTCGCTGTACGAAAGTTTGCATAAAAGGAGAATTTCTACATCTTCTCAAAACAAGACTCATTTGAATATCACCATTACTGTAAAATGGTATTCACTTTCTAACATAATGCAATGGAGAAATTAAGCCATACAATATAGCAGTGAATGCAAAAGAAAATGCAATTAATATAGAATATATAGTTAGATGTAAGACAGGTTAAAGAAAGGTGTGCAATTAATTCTATACTGCCTCTTAATCAAGATGACAGATGAAAGGAAGGTTGAAGGGGAGTACTTATCTCAATCAGGTACAGGCCATCAGCATGGAGACAGACAAGCACACTGACCTTCATTAGCCTGGCCAAATAATTAGCTGACCTCGGCTAATAAGCACTCACACTGCACACACACACACACACACACACACACACACACACACACACACACACACACACACACACACACACACACACACACACACACACACACACACACACACACACTGTGGTTTGTATGTGCCTCTAATGAAAAGAGGACTGATGCACAAGGCTGATTGCTTTGTTCTGATGAGTTTGTGGCTTAAGAGCCCACTTGATTGATGGATAGATGAATAGAGGGATGGATGGAGGGATGGATGGATGTAGACGGACAGAAAAGGAAAACTCTGGAACAGATGAGCACTACTGTCGGGTGATGGGAAGAAATGCAGGTTGTCCGGATGTTGAATTGGACACAAAGTGTTCAAAGTTCTTGGACAGGTTGAGACTATGACAATGTGCTTCTTTTACAATCCACAAAGACAAACATATAGTGAAGCATATATGTCCAATTCCAGCTGCTTTGTAGAGGGAAAGCCACATTCCGTCCATGCAGTTGGGTCTCGTCATGTACATTTATGCACAGTCACAACACCATGACCAACACACTAATCTCTACCATTCTCCTCTGGCTACAACGGGCTGAAGAAGGTTAACTTCACCTTCCAGGGTAAATAGAAAAATGAACCAGAATGGCCGTCTGGGACAGGGTTATAAACACTGGTTATTAACTCACCTCTGCAGCTTGCTTGCACACGTTTGTTAAACGTCACTGATTTGGAATCAGTCAGTTTAGCTGGAATGAAGAACATCAAGAATGAATCAACAATGTGTTTTATTAAGAATATATTTGAGTCCAATGATGGATCGTTCTGTCTGCCATTGATTTAGGGAACTTTATGTTTTACTCCTTCCAGATGTAAAGTGATCTGATGCTAATCCGACATCTGAACTTGTATTGACATTTTGTCTTCGGAGTCAACTAGAGCCTGGGAGTGACAGTCGTTCCTTTGAGTGTCAAGGATGTAATTTTCATTGGAGTAACTGATACTTTCGGATGAAGTCAGAAAGCCCTTCACAATGGGATAAATGCAACCCGCATCACAGTGAAACATTGTCAGCAGAGAGTAAAATATGTCAGAGACTTGAGGAATAAGTGCCTTCACTTACTCTTAGTCCATTTCTCCGTCGCTCGCTTGACAGTTTTGGAACGATGTTAATATATTTTGCCATCGGAATTCTGACGACAATTATGTCAAATTGCTGCTTTCGCATCTAGATTTGCTTTGTCTCGCCCATTTTCATCTCAATCCAATCCAATCTGAAACCATTTGAGCGAATAAAAATGATATTTACCTCGTCCTCTGTTACAAGCTTTTCAAAATCACAGGCTTCGGGAAAAATCAATACAAAATGCCAGCTTTAGCGGCAGATGTATATACTCTGTGAGAATGCTAACTTTCCCTCTCTCCGTTATGTCTCCCCCATACCCCCACAGAGGTGGGGAGGAAAGAAGAGAGAGTGGGAGAAGGAGAAGAAGCTCCTTACCAACAACTAAGGGGTGGGGGGGGGGGATATGGTGCTGGATGTTTATGAACTACTTGTGCTTGCAGGCCGAATGCACGATTGTCTTGTCCGAGACGCTAACCTTTAGCATCTCGCCGCGCATCGCCGCATCTTACAAAGTTCACCGCGAGAAGGGAGCCTTGACCCTGCGGATGATTTGGAGGACTGAAATACCACTTTTCATTTATTATTTATCCCGGCTGGCTGAGGGGAAAGGCAGGCCGTGGCGCTGTCATACCTGACTGGCTAATGTAAGAAGTGGCCATCTCACTGCAACCCTGGGGAATCAAAGCCCATTACAGCTCTGAGAGATGGCCTAATGTCCACTGTGAACACACACACACACACCACATCAAACCATTAAGAGACGAGAGTGAGATGTACGTACACACACAAACAAGCACTGCGCACACCGCACCGCACTGCAAAACAAGATGTTGTGTTGCAGCGTCTGGGATCAGAGGTGAACCATCGCAATACTTAAGTTGAGTCCTGGCCAGATGAGAAGAAGTAAACATTCATAATTCAGATCTGGCCTTGTAAGATGTTCGTGTAACTCCGGTAAAGCCAATTCATTATGTTGTATACTGTTGTTTTTTGTTGTTGTTTTATGTTTACAGACTGTCTGCAAATAAAACATGGCATTCCCATCAGTAATCACCGAGACAACAACACAGAGATGCCAGAGGTCTTGTTATGAGATCGATCTGTTTATTCCTTATTGGAAAAAAAAACAACATATAATATCTGTAGTTATGAAAGGTACAGTTATTTATTTTCTACGTTTTGTGGTGCAACATGTGTGTTTTTGTACGTTTTTCGTCTTGTGTCCCTGGTGTATACACACTGCCATTCGAAAGTTTGGAACCACCAATTATATTGATATGTTTCTGTGTTCTCCAATAGTGGCTTTTTGAACTTAAATATTTGTATAATTCAGACACCAAATGCATTATTTTCACTAGCAATAGCGTTGGCTACAAACACACATTAATGGGATGATTAAAACTTCCATGGAGTGATCTCCCCACAGTGCTGCATACATAGAAAGAGTACTGTTGAAACTGTTCCCCCCCCCAAATACCTTTTGGTTTTGAATTTGAATTCCAGTCCAGAAAACTGTAAGTGACCCTTGGTCATTATGGGACCACAATGGTGTTAAATATTATGGGAAACTGTTTTTCTTTGGGCCCTCCGCAGTCTACTTGGTGGTTAGATTGAATAGGTTTCAACTTTGATTTGTCAGTCCATATATGTTCAGCTGATATTCCGTGATCCCGTTCCAATAGTGCTCACCCCAGACGCAACCATATATTTATTTTTGGAAGTTTGAAGAATAGCTTTAACTGTTGAGGTAGCTCTGTCTATTGCTGCCCTTTCAGTTGTCAACATGCAGCGTTTCTTTCTCCATGTACAACACATTACTTTATTTTTATTTTTTAATACAAACCAAAATTGGGTTTTTAAAAATGCAATTCTGTGTCGATGCCACTTTGCACATTAGTGGGAACAATTTCTGATTCGAAAATGACTTCCGTTACACGTTTTAGCAGGTTATAAGGTACAATGGCCACTGTGTCTGCTTTACTGTGTGTGGGTGTGTGCACATGTGTCTGTGTGTGTAATTGTTAAGATGGAGGCTTAACGACCCCTCGTATCTGCAGCCGAGGTGTAGCTAATGAAGCGTATGTGTACAAAGCACTGGCCTCTGCCTATTACTAGATTCCTATCAATACCATGGATCGGATTAATATTTCAAAGTTAATGTTTTTGTTGAAGAATTTGCAAAACAAACACCAGATGAGGCTTCACACTCGCTTGTGCAGGAAAATGCAATTTTCTCAGACTTAGGCCGCTCATCTTTTTAATTACAGACTTAATAGCTTTATAGATTTTTGAAAGATGAATTCTTATTGGCATTTTTATAATTACTGGTCTTTATTGCTTTTTATGAAAATAATCGTCAAGGCTCATTTACCCCAGCCAACCCTGGGGCCAGGCAGATGTGTTTCAATGATGAGGGCAAATAACCTCCAAAGCATTGCCTCTCATTTTTCAACTGTCTAAGTTCTTCACTAAATCAGCCATTTTCTTTCCCTACACGTAAATAACTGCTTTGTGCCCATAAAAAACAATTATACAAGCAAGGGAACATCCTCAGTACTTATTGGACAGCGTGTTCAAACGCACAGCGAAACCCCAGAGGCGACTAAAACCAGAACAATACACATTGGCCTATACGGTGACTGAGGCTTTGGCCGGCAATATCACTTATGTCAACATACTATCAAATGTGCTGCTAAACTAACTGAACCTCTTCAGCATTAACACATGTACAGAGCCACGGCAAGCCAAGGCTGCTTCAGAGCTCCGACTGTGGAGAAAATATATCTGGACACTTCAGCGAAAACATATTTAGAAGATGTGGCCAAGGTTTCCTTGTGTAGGCTGCAAAGGCCTTGGAGTGCAGCAGCCTTAGACAAACAGTGGCTCCGAGCCATACCCCTCTAATGCATCTGACAATGAATTCGGGCAGGCGGGGAAAATAAATTCAACTATATGAATTTGTGGGATAGGAAAGCAGGCAAAATTACCTTTTGTGAAATACCCACCAATGAAAGACACTCTTCCAATCACTATTTAATTTAGGCTGAGAATCCTGCGTAGAGGCAAGAGTGTGCATTTGGCTGGCTTCGTCACCGCTAAAAGGGAAATATGCATTGATTTAGCCTTGAACTGCCTGTTTAACTTGGCTGGCCCGACTCACTGCGGTTTGCCAGTGCATTCCTAGGCCCTCCTCCGTTGTCCGGGACCCAGCCTGGATACAGACAATAACCGGAAAGAGTATTTAGAACATTTCGGAATAAAGTGGATATGAATTTCAACCCTTTTACATTTGCCAGAAGCATCTGTTTTATCTATAAACGCTTAGTTCCAGAGAGCCAATGCTGTGGAATATTTCATCCCATGCTTTATTTTATTGGTTTGGAAGCACAAAGGGAAAGAAAGAAAAGTCAAAATATGACTGTTTCCCCCCCGGACCCCCTGCTAATAGGAAAGCCTGGCTCCTCTGTAAGCTATCCCCCATTGGCACTTTCTCATAATAGGGCCATGGGTAATTTCCCAGGGCCAGGGCCAACTGAACATGTTCACAGCACTAAATGCAAAGAACAAGTCATTTGCTTGAATATTGTATATAAAGCAGTTGGCAAATCACATTTATGGCATCATGATTAAAGTAAAAAAAAAAAATCAATTTAACTTTTTTTGAGTGGGGAGAAAATTGTGTTTTTCCTAGTGTGAATATGTGTTTGGCTTGGCATGTTTCTGGGGATTTGGCTGTGTCTTGCTGAAACTTTCTCAAAAAAAAAAAAAAAAAAAACGGTCCCTGTTTTGGTTCCAACATTTTTGGTTCTCTATGGCTATGGATGCCGCAGCATACTGTATATAGAGTCGGTGTGGTCCGAGGAGTCTCTCAGTGTGTCTGCTGCTACACATGTGAATATGCTGGACAGATGTTTTGCTGGCTCCTGGGGCAGACAGCCTCTCTCCTCCTCCCCCCGTTGGCCTTTCTTTTTTTTTAGTTGGCTCTGGTTGTGACATGGTGACACACAGTAGCATCTGGAGTTCAGACTGGGTCACGACAGGGCAAAACACGACAAAGTGCAGTACATCACTCGGGCTCTTTCAAGACCTAACCCCAACCACTTTGAAATGAATGATCACAAGAAAAAATAAGAAAAAAATGTTGGCCTCCTTATCTACTGTACATACGGAGGCAGACATAGTAAAGGATTTTTTTGCAGCACTTAACTCCACCCCATACTTAGGCAATTCAAGTCAAGTCGCTCAAGAATGAGAAGTAGTAGCAACTGGTAGAGAGGACTGTGATATATTAACTTCTCGCCATTGTAAGGTGAGGTGTTTGTTTTCACTCGAAGGCAACCACCCCAAAAACATCTCCTACTCACTTTATGGGAACGGACCCAAAGGAGAAGAAGAAGAAAATCAGCTGTGTGTTATTGATTGTACAAACTACTGAGATCAAACTGTCCAGAGAAATACTAGAATCCCCAGTCTCCGTATATAGTGCTGCACAGATTGAAGTGTGATATCAGATTGTTATAACCCTGAAATGAACAGTCTACATCCAGTGATCAGTTCATACATACGGTTAGGCAGGCACACATCCAAAATGTATTCACAGAGTTTACATTCGAAAGCCGAACGCAGTAAAGAAGCACACAACCAAATTTTCAGTGGAAGGAAAAAATAGATTCCCACAAAGGGGATCCTTTAAACCATATGTGCATTCAAATGAAATTAAACCCTATAGCATCTTTACTACCAAAGGCAGACACAGACCTCAATCCAATCCCTGTATGCTGCCAAAGGACACAGAAAGGACATATTTAAAAACAAACAATAAAAAAGATGCCTGGTTGCTTTTGAACCACAAGACTGTGGTTTGTTGTTTCTTACAAGGAGTTAAGCAATGAGCTTTTTTTGCTCCGTTTTATTATACATATTGCTATTTTATGATGATCTATCTAGCAGATTTATGAACATTGCAGTTTTTTTTAGTTTCTTAAAGGGAAGCTTTTTGATTGTCAGCGAGGAATGCCTACAAGACGTAAAATCACCTATTTGAAAACACCTCTCTCCCTGTTCCTCGCCTTCATGTTAGAATTTGATACCAGACAATTTGTCTGCGTTTCCGTCGTTAGCTGACAGTCAAACCGTGTGTCGGAGACAGTCGCGCGTCAAGCTCGCCAAAAAACAAACACTTAGCGAGCGCATGGCGGCAAAGCTGCCAGCTGACGTGCACCCGCTCGAATCCATCCCGTCATGTAAATAACTTGTTTCAGTGTGCTTTCAATTAAAGCGGAGGACGGAGTGCCATTGCTGCCTTTGATGGATGAGCTTAGATATTGGAGTGTACCGTTGGATGACAAAACGTTCCCCCACTCCACCTCAACTCCTCTTTCCTATTGATTGTCCTGGCGGTTATTCATCAGGGCGGTGGCCACTGTCAGATCAGCTGCTCCTTCTCCTCACAAAACACATTTTCCACAGTTATTGATAAAGCTATTTGACCTTTTATTTAAATGTGTATGTGTGTGTGTGTGTGCGTATGTGTGTGTGTGTATTTCTCTGAGTAACGTGCGCACATCTGTGTTTTCTTTCTCTCCCGCTCTTGCCAGAGGCTTGCAGATCACTGCAGCTACATGAATAAAGTCAGGCTGTTTTGATTAACGCCAAATGAGTAGGTCTATTCTTTGCAGATGTCTGTTTCAGCAGTGCTGAGCCTTGCTTTCACATAACAAAAATAAACCCCAAACCTGTTTTACAGTTTGGCAAAGGGATAAGCACACACATACAGTGCATGCATTGCAGTGTTTGCACACACACACACACACACACACACACACACACAGACACACACACACACACACACACACACACACACACACACACACACACACACACACACTGCGACTTGCACACCTACTTACATATTTTCTCAATGTTTTGAATATTTTCTTCTTTTATCAAGGTGAAGACAGGCTGTCTTGGCTGAAAATCCAATAGAAAATGTGCCCTGAGTTAAAAAAGGCCAACAGTGGAGCTTTGGTTTTACTGTGGCTGAGAGAGAGAGAGAGAGAGAGAGAGAAAGAGAGAGGATCATGACAATGACTTAACAGGACCTCTGTGTTGTAAGTGATCTCAGTAAAGGGTATGATAAGGACCAAAAGTCAGAGATCTGTTAAATATACCAAGTGACAATGATGTGTTTTCAGGTCCACTTTACCAAGCTGAATAGCAAGGTGTATAGCATATAGCAGACATGGGGGACTCGAGTCACATGACTTGACTCGAGTCGCAAATTTGAGGACTTGAGACTTGCTTGACTAACACTGATAGAAGACTCGACTTGACTTTGACTTGGTCTTCATGACTTGAGACTTGACTTAGACTTGGGACAGATGACTCGAAATGACTTGAATTTTTAAAAGTTAGATTACGTTAGAAATTATGTTTTATTTGTAAACATGATCGGGTGATTTTACAGTGCAATGCAGCGCGCTGCACGGACAAACAGCGTCAGCAGGTCAACACAGGAGCAGCAGTCATGGAGGCGGCTAGACATTTCTTTATATGTCCATGGGCTAGACCAAGAATAATTCACGTGAGCCTCCCACACGCTTATAACCCAATCACAGTAAATATGTGTTACTAGAATTATTTCATCAAACTACCCAAGTGTTTGAATAATTGAAACTGAGTCAGGCCTTCTTGGAAGCAGGTGAATTTACTTGCAAACAGCATACAAGGGAATCAACAATGTACCTGGCTTGATACATGGTTGAATACATCGAATGAACAGTGTACAGAGATTATATGTAGTGAAATGTGTAGGCGTATACACTCGGTTTGTGTGTCCAGCCCGTTTTGCTGGCGAAAGCAGAAATGTTTTTAATTAGGCAGATAACAGGATATGGGAAATTTAGGGAGTCTTTTCTTACTGTGCACATGAATGCGTCATACCTCTGTATGTGCCAAAATCTTATTAGGCAGTTTCTTCTTCAAGGCTAAACAACAACTTGTAGCAAAACACTTTGGCTTCTGGGACAAAGTTCAACAGCCAGAAAGCATGTATTGTGCATTAAAATATTATACAATAAAGCAAATTAAATTCTGTTAACATTCCACCCTTTTTATAATATTTAATGCAACTTTTTGCAACACTTCAAAGCATATGAGTAAATATATTTCAGTCAAGCAGAATAATATCAAGTACATCAACATCACAGTTGTGAAAATGCAAGTTTGTGTACTGGTGCAACGTCGTCTATGTACAGTTTCAGAGAGGACTGTCTTTGTAGAAGCCAGGGAACAGGAACCAAGATCGTCTTGATGGTCAACAAGTCCCTTTGTGGCATTTTGACGCAAAGTGTCCTTCATATCACAGTCACTGGGGGAATGGTTAGGCATTACCATAACCTATTCAGATTGTTCCTCAGTGTCCAATTGTCCTTATTGAAGAATGGTCAGCTTCGTCTTCTCCTTGCATCTGAAACAGAATGAATTTGAGCAGTAACATGTTCTCAAAAGAAATGCTCATCATTCTGCCAGGGTTGTTTCTAAAATATCATCCTATCCATTTTGCTTGCTCTAGATGTCACAATTAACGCACAACAACATTTTAGGATAGGTTTGATTTCATTCTTCAGTTCACATTTTTTGTCTGTGTTTGGGCAGCATTCAAGCACACACAGGCAGGCAGGCCCTCCCTTTTCTGAATGGGACTGAATCACACACACACATTCTCCATGTGCTCTCTCCTTCTCTCTTTTCAAACATGCATTTCATCTATCATATAACACATTATGATCACATTGTTCAGCACACAAATCCCTTTTAACTTGTAGTTCAAATCAGAAGCATTGAACAATTCTTTTTAGTGAACATTTTCATAAAAAGAACACAAAAGAACGCTTTTTTTAAGTTTATGCTGGGACTTCAAATGATTGACTGCACCTTTAATCTTTAAGGTTCACTATGGGGCTTGGATTGGCAAGATATTTAGCTCTAAACTTTAAAGCGTTTAGCAATTTAGTCAGAACTCTGGTCATCTTTAGGAGACAAGCATTTTATAACCCATCATAACAGCATAACAATTGTATGCACACTTACTAAAACCTTTTATCTCCCTTCCCCTACATACTTTTTCTTTCTTTATAACAATAACATCCATAAACAATCAGTTCCAAACAATCTTTTTCCTCTTACACTTTCAACAACATTCTCTTATTCATCTCTTTGGCCACCACCTTTCTCTTTACTGTTCACTCTTTTACAAGTAATTTAATTTTTTTAAATGTAAAATCTAATATCAAATTACCCAGTAATCTATTTAAACAGGGTGAACACCCCTATTCCCTCCAATTGATTAACAAAATTCACCAATTTAAAACTAGAACACCCTATGTGATGTATTCTAAACAAAACAAATAAGTCTACTCTGCAGTTGTAGACTATCGACAAACATAACAAAACAAAACAAAGATGATGAGACTTATTTTTTGGTAAGTGTTAAGACCTCAAAACACTAGTAAAAATTGTGACAAACAAAACAAAGAGGTGAGACTTATTTCTTTGGCTAGTGTCAAGACCTCAAAAACACTAGTAAAAATTGTGACAAGTTTTGTATACTTAGTGACCCATCGTAACACTAATCACAGCTTTTTGTCCTTCCTAAACAGTGAAACTTCATAAACACTAATATGATGTCTAACAGTAGTTTTTTCAACCGCAACCAATTGTTTTCATAAGTTAAACTCTCAGTTTTATTCTAACTTCCTAGTGTCATGAAACAAAAGATAACTGCTAGACTTGGTTTTTTCAGACATCAACATCTGAATAAAAGGGAATGCGCCGAATCCCACACTAATGGCCATCTTTGAGACTTTATTTGTTGTGAGTGTATTTCCTCAAACACTACAGGTTGAGATAGGTTTGTCTCTAGTGCATCTTCCCAAACACTACAGGTTGAAATATTTTTCTCTTTAGTGCATTTTCCCAAACACTACGATCAGTTATTCTCCCTTACGGTAAAACCATGAGAAATACTGCTTCATAAACTAGTTTATCTACCTAATACATAAAACAAAGGAATTCCTAATTCCTGGACAAAACAAAATCAGCTGTTTATATTCACCTGATTTCAAGAAAGCCTCGACTCGCTCAGTTTTGGCTCTGGATTCCGTCACCCCTCCTCCGTCCAAGTAGAGTCTGCAGACAGCCTCTTTTGTAGCAATGTTCACTGGAGGTCTTTTGTCGAGAGTCGTGGACTCCCCCGTGCCCGGTGCAGGCTCTTCTCGTCCAGAGGATGAGGATGTTTGATCCGGCTCGAAGGACCATTTGTTACTAGAATTATTTCATCAAACTACCCAAGTGTTTGAATAATTGAAACTGAGTCAGGCCTTCTTGGAAGCAGGTGAATTTACTTGCAAACAGCATACAAGGGAATCAACAATGTACCTGGCTTGATACATGGTTGAATACATCGAATGAACAGTGTACAGAGATTATATGTAGTGAAATGTGTAGGCGTATACACTCGGTTTGTGTGTCCAGCCCGTTTTGCTGGCGAAAGCAGAAATGTTTTTAATTAGGCAGATAACAGGATATGGGAAATTTAGGGAGTCTTTTCTTACTGTGCACATGAATGCGTCATACCTCTGTATGTGCCAAAATCTTATTAGGCAGTTTCTTCTTCAAGGCTAAACAACAACTTGTAGCAAAACACTTTGGCTTCTGGGACAAAGTTCAACAGCCAGAAAGCATGTATTGTGCATTAAAATATTATACAATAAAGCAAATTAAATTCTGTTAACAATATGTAGCGGCTTCTTCCCTTCCCTTTTCATGTTGTAACGGCCCCTGGAAGCCTTGTGACTGGACTTGCTTGAGACTTGAAGGTTATGACTTGAGACTTGCTTGTGACTTGCACATTAGTGACTTACCCCCACCTCTGGCATATAGGGACCATTCTCATAGCCTGTAAAAAAGGTGAATGGGGATGTTTAAAAAGTTCATTATCGGTAGTCAAACATAGAAATTCAAGTGAGACAGACTGAACATTTTGGGAAATGTCCTGAACAAGGTTATACCAATACACACAGCTCAAGACGAACCAATGTACACTTCATATTGAGATTGACATTAATCTATTTTAACATAATACAAACACAACATACTGTGAATGAATGAATGAACTGTACCATGAATGGACTCCTACCAGCATTTCTCCAATCCATACTGCACATGTTTAAAATATAGAACTAACTCTAACAAGCAACAACCAGACCAGCATTAGCTATACAAAAACAACCTCTAATCCCATTCCGTAGAACTTGGCCCTGTACTTGATGCTTACTGGTTAAGTCCGTAGCAAAAAAGAAAAATCAAGGAAATTAATGTATAATCCATTTAAGAAACTACATCAACAGACAGTCAGGATGTTGATCACACACAGCCACAGTAGAGTATACACACAGCACAGAGAGCCTATATAGCAGGACCAAAAACCTGCCTCTTGTCTTTCATGGCAGCGATCTGTTCAATAACCATGTCATATCATTTCCCCAACGGACTTCAGCTTTTTCACAACAGTGGACTCTGCTGATGTTTTGGCTAAGTGGCGGGGTCCAGATGTGTACTGACCACCAGTTTTGACAAAGCCAACGGAGAGTATATTCAGGAAGTTTTTCTTTCTTTTTTTCCCTCCTTCTCCAGTTTTTCACTAAAATCAACCTGTTACATGAAACCCTAAAATGATATGTAGTGACTAGCTAGATTGTGTGACTGATAAAATTCCCCTGTAGTGAAATTATTAGCTAATCAATGATTATAGGTGAAGACATGCTCATTGAACATTTAATTTATTCATACTCATTCCTCCCATGGACCACAATTAAGGGGAATTTTGACTGCATGTTTGGGAGCTAACACCATTGGATAAGGGCAAAGCAATCGGATCATGACTAAGGATTTAAGTGTGGTTAAGGTTACGCTAACTACAGCCACTTGGTTAAAAAGTCAGCTTTGACTTCCAATCTAAAACAAAGGAACCGTGAAATGGGAGGTAGAATGAATAGCATGTTTTAAAATGAAGAGATGTTTTCTTTATGTGATGAGTCGCAGCTGCCGTGGCGTAAGATTTTAAACCCTGTTGAGATTGAAGAAGCAACAGGTTTTTCTTATCCAGGTGAAATTCCCCGCCCATGTCTGTTCCTTTGCTATCAATAATTAAGGCTAGATCTTGGAATGAAAAAAAAAGGAAGAAAAGTAATTTCCCTTGAAAGAAACCGGATAGAATTGACATAAACCCCGGCTCCTAAAAACACACCCCAAGAGGTATCTAAAAAGCTTAGTAGATGCCAATAAAAAAAAAGTGGAAAAACAGAAATCTTTGGAGCAAAACACAACAACAGGAACAAGGAACAAGCCATTGAAGTGGAGAAGTGAAAAACAAGAGAGACTTAAGGTGATTCTCATCTTCCACTCCAAAGCCTGGGCCCTCCCAAGAAAAAAAAAAGAAAAAAAAAGTGGGAATGTAATTTCCCAGACTAGGAACATAAGCCAAGAGTAATCTGGCCTGTAATACCTCATAGTCCTTAAATAAAAGCCCTCCATTTTAAGTCTTCAACCTCGTTTTTTTCACCCCCCCCCCCCCCCTCCCGTCCTCACCTTTAATAGGATTTGGTAGAAAATGGCTTTGTGAATCGCTCCTCTCCGTCTTGCTCAAGGAAGAGCGGCCTATTCTCATTGAGAAGTGCTTAATTGCTTTAAATGACTGATGATACATCTAGGGAGAGAAGGGCCTTGAGCTAGGGGCCACAGCCAACCACACAACAGATAGCTCTCCTGGACGATGGAAAGAAGGTGTGCCAAAGTGTGTGTGTGTGTGTGTGTGTGTGTGTGTGTGTGTGTGTGTGTGTGTGTGTGTGTGTGTGTGTGTGTGTGTGTGTGTGTGTGTGTGTGTGTGTGTGTGTGTGTGTGTGTGTGTGTGTGTGTGTGTGTGTGTGTGTGTGTGTGTGTGTGTGTGTGTGTGTGTGAGTGTGTGTGTGTGTGTGTGTGTGTGTGTGTGTGAAAATTATATTTGTGTGTGCGTGTGTGTACTTGTTTGTAACAAATATGAGCTGCTGGGGATAGATGGTTCTCCGTAAGGGTCATAAGAGTGTGCATGTTGTGCATGGACGTGTGTGAACATTCAATTCCCTGCCCCTGCGTGTGTGTGTGTGTGTGTGTGAGAGAGAGAGAGGGGGTCGCCTAGCAGTGTTCGTCCTATCGACACCCCAGTAACAGACTAAATTAAAGCTGTGATGAATTGTGGCTGTCACTGCAGCAGAGAGGGGAGACTGTGCGCCGTATTCCACCTCTGATTAGGTGGGGATAGAAAGATACAGAATATCATTATCAATATGTAGCACTATATTTTCATTAGATTTTTCTCTCTCGGCAGTGGACAGCTTGATAGCGGGATGATTTTTCATTTCAAGAAAAGATTAAACATCTTCATCGTTGTCAGCGAGGAGTTTAGTTAAAATATTTGCCGCATTTTCAGTTGTCGGTGACGTGGGATTGTGCGCCATGATCTTAAAGGTGTCAAACGGAGCTGTCTTGTCGGTTGGAATTTTTCCCATTTTGTCTTTTGTTAATAAAAGTATTTTTAAAAAGCTGGTAAAAGGGGCAACATGTGCAATTAAAATGTGAAATGTAGAAATCCTAAATAGCTCTTTCATCATGGTAGGGAGCTTGTGGCCATAAAAGGAGGCAGAAGCTGTTGGCTGAAAGAAAATTCACAGTATAGAAGCAGGGATTGAGGGTTATTGCATGTGGGGTGCGCTCGCTGCGCTTTTTTGAAAGCGGCATCCTTTGGGTAGACCACAAGGGTTTCTTTTCATTTATTTATTTTTTTCTCCAGTCGCAACCACGCGTTTATACCTGAGGAAGCAACATGATGCAGGAAAACACTAGGCTTGCATGTACACACTGTACTTTTCATGGTCTGACGTAGGCCGTTCTTTTGAGGTTTCAAATCCAAAACATTCAACCAAAAACAACACGATATGTGCCTGCAAAACACACCAGGCGCCCCTGTATGAATCACACACGAAAGTACCCAACCTTTCTTATTTGGTCACATTAATATAATGTCATTTCTAGGAGATGCTCTGAAAAAGACAGCCCCCTCCCCCCCCCCCCCTGATATTGTCTGCAGTTTTTTTATTCCAAAAAAAGAATAAGATTCTTTGTACTTTTTAATGTGTTTCCAGCGTGTGTTATTCTGAGGGATCTGGTTATCATCTGGTTTTGCAGTTGGACCACAGATCTTACCTGAACCGTGAATCTGCTGCTCTCCGAGACCCCCTGGTTGAGTCTGGTAATCACATGCACACAGAAGACATGTCATCAGCAAGCAAGGCCGACTTGTGCAGACTTATACAAATTGTTTTTGTGCTTTTCTCCTATTCCAATCTTTTTGAATGGTTCCCATCTGAATCATTGTGCTGGCTTCAACAGATGCACCAATCACATACATTCATGGGGAAAAAATAAGACAGAGAAAGACAGAAAGGAGAGTGGAATGTAATTGCGAGGAGGACAGAACGTTGCGGTATTATTGTGAACTACACAACAGAAATAAGTGTTTTTTTGATTTTCTATGGTTTCAATAAGCGCACCTTTGTGTATGGTGGGTGTTTCTTTAGATATATTAGCATTTCTCATCTCAAGTGAATATGAATGTGTGCGTGTTTGTCTGGCTGCATTGTTACCGTGGCGATTGTAGTGGTGACCCCACTGCCGTCTAAACAACACTCTGAGATAATATGACCTTGTCTGAAATACCTTTTCACTGCAAAGCACATACATGTGTTGCAGAAGAGCTCTTCCTATTAGGATTTCAGTTTTTTTTTTCTAAGTAAATATTTGTGTAAGGCAATGAGAGCTGATGTGTATAGATACTTTTGTGATTATGGATCAGTTTATGGATGTGATGGGTGCAAGAAACTCGGCCACAACGTGTCTAACTGTGTGTATATATATATAGATATTGTTCTTTGGCTTAGTACAACTTGTCGTATTTGCTTTACTTTCTCACCACCAGCAATACATAAATATTGGCATGCAGGAAGAAGACATAAGAGAACAATCTAAAAGTGGGATGATAATCACAAAATGCCAGTATTCCACATCGGAGACTACCCAGTGATTCTAATATTTATGTTTTTTTAATGACGGAGACAGTGCAGCCAAATCACATTTTCAAAAATCGACTGTAAGGCAAACTTGGCTTCCTTACTTTACATGGTCTAATCATGTAAACTGATTAGACATGACTCTTTCTCTATATTAATGGTACTTAACTCCGGTCTTGTATATATTCAGCGTATCAATGTTCCCCCCCCCCCCTCCCCCCCGAGGATATGTCTTGGCAGCGCTGCTCAAACACTATTTACACCATGTGATACTAAAAAATCTCAATTGAAAGTGATACGTAGGAAACTATTTTAGGTGAGCCAACCCCAGGTATCTAGTGGTTAGGGGAATACACATGGATCCTCCCATGGTGGTAGGCCAGTGTATGTGTATATATTGTTTTATCAGTGACCCGTATCCTGTTTACCTGATGGAGGCAAAAGCTCAGTGTCGAAACTCCTTAAAAGTCAAAGCCAAAGGGGTGGGGGGGTGGTGGGGGGGCGCATCCAAACGTATACCACATGTTATCTTACACACACACACACACACACACACACACACACTCCACAAGCCGTGGGGCGCCATGGTTACCTTGGAACTTTAACGTGGACCAGCTGGTGTACTTGGGTTGTGAAATTGCATTGCACACACACAGACACACACACACACACACACACACACACACACACACACACACACACACACTTGCAGAGGATCAAAGGGAGTTGGAGCCCTGCACAGCAGCCCTTCTGCTCCTGCCCTTGGCTAAATGGACGACCAAACATTCCAGGCTGTCCAGCTCCGTAATATCTGGCCCACAGCCTAATGAAGATGGACTGTGTTTATAATACTCATGTTTGCTCTGATCACTAACATAATCCCTTCTATACACAACACAGGGAGACAGAAAACACTCTTTGTTTCTCTGTATTAAGTCAAAGAGCAGGAGAAGAAAAGAAAAGGGAGCATATACAGGGGAGTAGACGAGGGAGACGAAATCCAAGCCCAGTTTTATTTTCGGTAAGACTTTGTAGCTCTTTGCATTTTTCACACAGAGGGGCCATCACATGATCTCAAACAAAGGAGAAGGCACCGAGGGATGTTTTTCTGCCTGCTTGAGACTTTGACACCTGCCTCGCCGCAGCAAATTGGAACGGCTCGCTTCTCAAATGAGAAGAAAAAAAGGTCACCCATTACAACTATTCTACATGATTCACAGAGTTATCACATCTCTGCTCGCCTACATTCCCTTTAATTAGCTTCGGGGACCTGGGCATCTAGGTGCATCTTTGTGTGTGCGTGTGTGTGTGCGTGCGTGCGTGCGTGTGTGCTTGTGCGTGTGTCTGTTTTACCACTGACGCTCTATTTCTCTCTTGGTTTCTCTCTCCTTCGTTTATGTTTGCACCTGAATTAAAATCCCATGTCGCTTTCTCATACGGACATACACCATTTCATAGCAACATTGTTTTGACCCATGAAATGTGCCCTTATTTAGCCTGCACTGTGAATCAGAGATTACTGTTATCACTCAGATGCATACTGCACTAAGTATGGCTGTGGTGATGTGGTGCAGTTTTAGTGCTTGCGTGAAGGTGGTCTTTTGATTTTTTTATCTTTTTTTTTTAACTAAATAAATGACAGGATGCAGTTGAGTTCTCCTTATCATTCAAGAGCCTGTTTCCAACTTATCCTCGTAAACCATTCCCTTTTAGAACATCTCAGTAAACAGATCGTTTGGACAGCAGCAGACTGATAATAAGTCGTGTTTAGACTTCTGAGCGTCAGTATTTTTGGCTTTGTACATGCCTGTTTACTGATAGTGGTATAACACAAAGTATGTATATATTAGTATATATTCCATCGGGCTTATGCACAAGCCAAAGATCATTATAAGAACTGGTATTCCTCTTGGACCCATAGCAAGGTTGAGTCAAACATATTCAGGAGGAAAGGTGGATTTTGTGAGCTTTGAAAGGTGGAAAGAGAGTGATATTTTTCCTCTGTATAGTGCTGGATGTGCAATACAGTGATTTAGGCGAAGAATAGCTCAACAAAACCCTGAAAAAAAACTCTAGCAAAAAAAATTAAATGGTGTTTAAAAAGCTAGGAAAATAAGTAGTATTGAATAGGTCTTTACTTTAACTTCTCTCTTGGATTGCAATTATGTGTGGATCATTGGTTATTTATGAATTGTGTTACAAACGCGAGGGTCCGGAAAGGTGATTATGTGTATTAGAGCTGAAATGATTAGTCGATTAATCGATGACTCATGGAATTACAATGAACCAGCAACTATTTAAAAAGGATCGTTTGAAAAAATATATCAGAAAAAGTGACAGACATAATTAGTAAATGTGAGGATTTTCTCATTTGCCTTGTATTACATGCCTTTATTAACTATGTTTGAATTAGCTATTTAAAGGCATTGTTGTGGGCTATAGATGGAATGTGCATTTTCCCCACTGTTTGTAGTGTTAAAGGTTCACTATGGGTGTATCAGAGAAGTGAATATTTTCTAAGGTATATTCTAATAACCAAATAAACAAGCTTTCCACACAGGTAAATTGAATCCCTGGATCACTGTTTGAAGTTAGAAATCTAGTATTACATGTTTTGTATACAGCACCAGGGCCTATAGTTTAGGTTATAAACATCCAAGTCTTACGTTTGGTTCCATGGGCCAAAAAATGTAGTTACGATTCATGAGGATAGAACTATTCAATGCTAAGAATTACATGTAGTGAAAATACGTTTTGCAAACTAAACTGTAGGCTCTTAAATATAAACAGATACCCCTCCCTTGAAAATGCATAGTATACCCTTCAAAACGATACATAGAAAGATAGTGCCAGTACTGCTGCTGATACTACATCTACTATTTATACGTTTACTACTTATGCTGCTTAAATAATGGTAACGAAAGCATTAAGTCAAATTGGCAGTTTCGATTCATTTAAAGAGCCAAGTGTGTTCGAAAGTTCCGCTTCAGAAGTGATAGGCTAAAATACTGACTGGCTTAGCATTGATTGAGGAAAGGGAGAAGTGAGGAGGAGATGGGGACAGAGAGCAGAGTGGATGTGACTTGACTTAAGGCTAGATAAACCCCCGAGCTCATAGGCCCCCTGCTCCCCGGATCCCACAGTCAGAACCCACTATGATTCTAGCTCACACAGGCCTGACGTTGTGGCTTTCTGTAATGCTTTTATCAATGAACGCATGCATGCATGTACACATACTGTCTATCTCTGCTGTCTCAACTAACACTGGCGGCCTCACACACACACACTCACACACACGCACACGCAAGCACACACGCACAAGCACACCCACACACGCAGGGGCCAGTGCATCGATACCAAAAGGGGTTTAATCAGCTCTCGGAGGAAGACATCATTGCATTTAGAATCAAACCTATAGAATCAATACCTGTGTTACACTTAAAATGACAAAGTGCTTAGACAGAGCCCGAGCAGGCACACAGCCCCGGGGTAAGTTTTTGAATGTAAAGATGGATGCTCCGATCGTTTACGGTTGTGATTTTGGTTGTGTTATAGATCCTTTGCAAATCTGAACCCCCCTCAGGCACAGACAACCTTTCCACCGGTGAAATATCCGAACCCCAACGAATGGAATGGATGCAGTGAGCACAGTAAACTACCTTTGGAAATAAAATGCGACGCAGACACATGCAGGGGTGTCCAGCTGCTGCTCCTTGTATGCAATTAAATCAGCAGTGATGTTACCAATCTGTTCAGGCCTGCTGATATTACATTTTCACTTTTAATTGCTTTGCGCTATTTTGATATATATATTACAGCCAACATTAAAATAGCCAGTGTAATTGCTGTCATGACAACGCTTGCCAACAATGCAACTTGTACAAGATAGCAGGGAGGCACATGATCAACAGCCTGATTCATGATTTATTAAAATTCACATAAAAAAAACACATTTTTTTTTTATATGACTGATTCATGTCATGCAAAGCTCATATATGTCACACAATGCAATCATTGAGGCAGTATTTGTGTTAGCCCTGTAACAGCAATTCAATGTCACTTCAGACGAGTATTTTTCAATAGTTATTATCTTTCTCTATAATTTTCCCAGTTTTTTCACAGACCCATCGCTTTACCTTGTTTTGTACACATTCACCCAATCACTGACACATTCATACACCGATAGCAGCAGCTACCACTCAGGGTGCAAGCTAAGCATCGGGAGCAATTTAGGGTTCAGTGCCTTGCCCATGGACACTTCGACAGGCGGGGAGACAGGGATCGAACCACCGACCTTGCACTCCAGTGGACGACCGCCCTACCCACTTTGCCACAGCCGCGATAACTTTTGAGAAGTATATATGAACAAGTCTATTCCGAGTGCCTGTGCTAATACGTGCAGCTTGCCCTACTTACCTATCACCACGGCGGATGCTGCAATCAAGAAAAAGATCCATATAGAATCTCAAGAATCATCAAATAAAACTACTTTCTCTCTCTTTTAATTGACGGAAAGGGGAACAGGATTTTGCGGGTCATTTTCTTGCAGAACAGATTATTTCCTTGTGCATCTCTCAGAGCGTTCTAATGATGGACCTGTGGAATCTGACTTCTCAGTGTGTTTAACGGTTTGCCACGTCAGGGGACCTTCACTTTAAGTCAACGTGTCAATATGAGCTTAAGTGAAGGAGTGGCTTTGAAAGCTAACCGCAGAATCAGACTAAGTGTGAATTTCCATTTCTCTCACACGGCCGGTAATTATGGCTATACGGCTCCCTTATCCTCATTCTCTCAGAGCTGCCTCAGCCTGCAGTGTGCGTTCATGTAAGTCTGTGTAAGGAAGAGAGAGAGAGTGGGGGGGAGAGAGAGAGAGAGAGAGAGAGTGCGGGAGAACGAGCCTTATATATTATTGCAGTCACGCTGCCCACGTCTGAAAACATTTCACAGGCAGTGCAAGGGAAATGTAAATCTGAGTTTGCTGAATCTAACGCACATGCACGCGCGCACACACACACACACACACACACACACACACACACACACACATGCACACATAGAGGAGCAAAAAAAACTCATCTCCCCTCTCTCCCTTATACACACATAATGCATTAAAATGGAAAACAGCTCACACCGGCCCCGGCATTGAAGGGGGCTCTAATATTTGTTTTTCTCTCCCCTGTAGTGTCCTCATTGCCAATGACCAAATTTATAATAATCTCTGCCTCAGAGTCCAGCGCTGCTTTCAGAATCTATAATCACCTCAGCAGTGGTTCCTTCAGCTTGGCCATGGCCGGATACAAGGCCCACTACCCTTTAGGTCTGCTTCAGTGAAAACCTGCAATTTGTCCCAATCCCTGACATATACCAGTATACTTTGGATTGTCCGCATGTATATGGTCCACTTTCACAAAGGACACATACAACCGCACTAAGGTATTGCATGCAATCATCTGGCGAATCACTGAGTTTTACCTGCAGTCACCTACTGTTAGTAATACCCATATGACAAAGAGGACCACATGCATACTGTACATGTGGCAGATATGGGCCCATACTCATAGCTATTTTGACAGCTTCTTGCTCTGTTTGTTTAGCTCAGGACAGAGTCAGCTAGCAGTCCAGTTTCCAAACTGCTGCCTGTGTTGTAGTTAACTGTGGAGAGCATATTGGCACTGGGGTCACTTGAACACCCAAAATATTAGTGCAAATACTTGAATAAACATAAAAGCGTTATCAGAAATGTAAGGTATACTTATGTTTTCAAATGTGCATATATTTCATGTGCAAAAGGTGACAAAAACACAAAATAACTGCTTTTTTTATTTATTTATTTTTATTTTAATGTTTATTTGACAGGGACAATACATACAACATTGCCACAAAAAAATGGGAAAATGTGATGCATATAAGACGTCTAGCTTCAGCTAATTTGCAGTCTTTGTCCCTGGGTCAGGCTTTAAAATACAATCAAAGATACTAAATACAATAAATGCAGTGATAGAGATACAGTGAATAATACAATTAATATGTAATGAGTCAATACACACAGCTGTAGTTATACATTTCAGATTAAAACACAATTAAATTTAGCATTAAACATTAGTAAAGTGCTCTATTAAAATAACTTGAGAGACGTTAATGTTCACATTTCTGCTGCTGCTTGAGCCACTGTTTAACTTTCACACTAAAACTCTTTAGTTCTGTTTGGGATTTAATCTCTGATGGTAGAGAATTCCATAGGTGTGTACCTTGCACTGAGAGAGATAATTGGCCAAATGTTGTCCTGCATCTTCGAACTTTACAGTTTTGTTTGGTTATACTCCTTGTCATTGTCCGGCAGTTGTCAGTCTTTTTAAAGATCTGAGACATTGCTTGTGGGGCCAGTCCATTTAGGCACTTAAAAACAACTTTCAAGGAACATAATTTTATAAAGTTGGAAAAAGTCAACAAATTGTATTTCTCAATAATTTTACAATGGTGCCATTTCTGTGGCTTCTGGTCTAACATTTTTAAAGCTTGTTTATAGAGTGAGAATAGAGGTCTAGTAGCTGACTCAGTGGCCTGGCCCCAGGCAGTGATGAAATAGGATAGATGTGAAAAAACCATGGCATGCAGATACAAATGAGATGCCTTAAAGGAGAGGCATGCCCTGATAAGTCTAAAGGCTGTTACATACTCCGCAAGAAGAAAGAACAAAGTTCTCGGTGACAGAGCTGCGAGAAGTTATTTCTGGTCTGACATTACATACTTCACGAGAACTCAACTGCCGAACTCCTCACCGCGGCGCATTGTTACCATGGTAATTGACTCAGTGTCAGGTGATTTCACTTCGCTTTCCTCATTGACTTCAGACTGACCAATCACACAGTAGTTCTCGGACAAGCTGCAAGAAGAAAGTTCGGCCCGGGTGATGTGTCGAGAACAAGCTGCGAGAACAGCTAAACAAGAGCTGAGAGAAGAAAATGACGTCATTTTCTTCTCGCAGCTCTGTCACCGAGAACTTTGTTCTTTCTTCTCGCGGAGTATGTAACAGCCTTAAAGCAGTTCAGACTAGTTTTTACAGTTTTAGATAGCTTCTTTATATGTGAGTCAAACTTAAGTTGAGGATCTAGAGTTATACCTAGATATTTAAACTCATTTACCACCTCAATTTCTTTACTATCTATAGTGATGTCAAATTTCTCTAGGACTTTCTTTCTTATTGAGAAGCACATTGATACTGTTTTTGTGTGATTAAGTGTTAAGTGATTCCTTTGTAGCCTTTCTGAAACAGTAACCATCTGTCTGCTTAAGATCTCTGAAGCTTGACAGGGATTCTTTGCTTTTGCATCACTGATGACTGAAACACTTATTTGATAAACTAACATTGTTTATATGAAAAACCTGTCATAACAATAAGGTTAAAATCAAACCAATCAAATTATATTGTGAAGAAGCTACATAAAGTGGAGCCTTTATTATTTAGTCAAGACATTGTGCTGATTCTGAGATGTGTTTCGACTCTTTATCGGTTTACTGATCAGTTTTCAAATCTTGCAGGTGGTTACAGTGAGCTGCGCAGATGAAGTGGTGCGGGGTGGTTGTTGCGGTTTGTTCTCACTCCCTACACGTCATCAAGGTAAGCAACTGTTCCTATTCTGTTTCTGTGTCATAGAGATGGGTTCTGCATACGCTTGTGGTTTTTTTGCCGTACATCTCCTTATCCTTTTTAATCAATGCAATCATGTGGTGAGAGTTGTCACAAAGGCTATACACATGTTAACCTAAGCTTTACTTTAACTTTCCACTAACTATTTTAAGATACAATTCTCCTGGACAATTTTCAAGATGGAATAATTGGGTCTTAAAGTCCTTTTTATTTTTTGTAGTTGTTCATGGCTTTTGCCAACAACGTATTTGATTCTGGTATTTTTTAACTGACCTTGAGACCACCTAGCTACAGTATGTAGGTGTAGGTAGTTTTTTTTCAAATTTTTTGTTATACCTCCATCATAATGTAAGTCTGAATTTGAGAGTTTTATCGGACCCCAACCACAGCCTTACACTAACACAGTGGTTCTCAATTACTTTCTGTCATGCCCCCCCTACGGGACAGAATTTTTTTTGTGCCAAAACTTGAAGCGTATACCCCCTCGGTGCACTTCGTTTGGACATGTGTGAACATAGGATCTCTGGTACGGTTCACTTGTGGTAGTATATGAGTATATGATCCAACTTGAGTCCGACCAGCACTGCTCTGTATTTGGGTTAAACCGGCTACCATAGCCAGCTGCACTGTGCATTATGGGTAGTATTATTAGCCTTTCATTCTAAGTTATCTCACACGGCTGCAGCTGTGCCTCATTTTCAAACTGTAAAGTGTTTGTCTGAAGTGATAGATGTAAAAGGGTGTCATAAATGATGACCAAAGCCGAGATCAACCCGCATAGTTGCTCTTCCATTTTGAAAGTGGAAAGTGGCTTGTTCGTTATATCTGGATCCGAAGAGGAGTTTGCTCTTCTTTTACGCTTAGCTTGTACTTCCATGTTGTTCCCGCATGGAAATTCTGACCAATTAGAGTACAGTTTCCTCCCTCATCACACATTTTGGTCCACTTGTAAATGCTGCGGTGTGAACACATACCTAATGTGGTCATTGTCACGTATAGATTTGGTTCAATTCCTTCTCTCAGCAAAGCAAACCAGCCTTTTGTCTAACCCATCTCAAACCATGATATGTCTAGAAGTGACAAGTCAAAAATCGCAAGTTTTTCCATTTTGTTTTGTTGACCTTTATCTGGTTACTAACTAAAGCTAAAGCAACAGAGTCAGAATGTGTTGTTTGGTCATATTTTAACCGAACAAATAAACAGAGCTGGTCTCAGGGGGGTTAAAAGAAATTGCTGACATGGCATATATACCCCGCAGGTTTTGCACCATTCATTCATTCATTCAGTCATTCATATGAATAATTCTATAGATATTTTAAATTGTGAATGATCTATGGCTTATCGTCTTGCCAAGACAGAAACAACGTCAACCACCCTAACGATCAAGTTCAATGCTTTATTTTGATATGAATGTTGTGGTTCCTCCTAGTCCTTGTCCTGTTTCACTTGAATACAATTCATAGCCAAATTCTACGTTGCCATTACTTAAATGAGACGTTAAATATGAAATATTTCCTTGCCCGTATCTTGATTTATTTTCTGCTCCTCCTTTCATATTATCATGGGCCTCCCACTCGAACCCTGGTTTTATTCATCTACCAATCCCTGCTCTCCATTTGCTAGACAAGGTCACATCACCAAATCAGTTTTCCAAGAACAGACCGTCACCTGTATGCACAGGACAGATACAGACACATGATAAACACACATTTCCCTTTGTCGCCTAAGCACATATACAAATGAAGTACTCACGCATATGACCGGTCTTGATTAATCAATTGGCTAAAACAATTTTTTACAACCCAGCGCCTCAAGGGGCGTTATCTCAGGCCCCGTATGTGGTCTGCATAAATCATAAATCAGACCAATCTGATGATTGCTGCAGTGATAGGCCCCTGCTTCTGCCAAGCCTAATGTTATCCCCCCCCCAAAAAAAATGCGTAATAACAGTAATGATAATAATAATATGCACGTCAAGCCCAGCTCATAAATATCATGATCAATCTAGCCTGGGAGAGGGTACATATGCATAAAGAACAACTCAAACGAGGGGCAAGTGAGTGCCTTGCCAGTGTTTTGTGTGCAGGTTCGCAGAAAAAGAGAAGGAAACAAATGGGACACATTCCTCTTGAAGAGAGCCAAGTGACCCCCTTACATGCATATCTTGCTCATTTGTATGTGGGATTGTGTCCCCACGTGGATTGGTGTGTCCTTTCATTGGGCATGAATGATGACTCCGAGCAACTGTGACCCCCACACATCACCCCTCCATGCATATAAAAACAGCCTACTTCTTTAATATCCTCGTTTAATGACTAGCCCCAGTGAAAGACCATTACTATAATGACATCACACAGGCCATCACACACACACACACACACACACACACGCACGCGCACACACGCACGCGCACACACGCACGCACGCACGCACACCGCACTACACATACATAAGCATGCTAACTCTGAGCGCTGACATCCTCTTCTTTCACTAATGAACAATGAATTAACCGTAGAGGTGAAATGTTTTTCCGTTGTTATGCTTCTACAGTCATGCCTTCGTTTACATCCTAACAGGAGATCTTTGCCATTGTTTTTACGCATATAAAGGCCATAATATACACGTGCATGTGTGCTCTAATATGAGTGTGCAGCGGCAGCGGAGTTGGGGGGGTTGCAGTTTCATCTTACTAATTCAAGGACAGTTCCTAATCATGCAGAGTGAATACACGGAGGCATTACAGGAACATATGCATTAACCTCTTGCATATTTGCGTCATGGACACACACACACACATACACAAGCGCAAGCACGCACGCACACACACACACATGCTGACTACACACAAGCAATTTGTAATATTGAATAGCTGACACAGTGAGATTTCATAATCTATTGACAGTGTCACAGCACAGTCATGCAAGGTGGTGGAGCTATTGATAAACAGAGTATTGGCCTGTCATCCGTGTTCCTTCATCTGGGCTGATGTAACTTAGAGCAAACAGCAGATCCAAGGCCACCTATGACATCATAGCACCAATGGGGGATGAGGACTCCCTAAAGCAGGGCTTTTCCTTTTTGCACTGGGTTGGAGTATTGGAACAATCATGGAAACATTCCTTTTTTTTAATCCGCTACATCCGAATGACACACACAGACACTGATGGATAAGTGAAATATTTTTATATTTTGAAAATAGGCAGTGCACAATTAATTTATTTCATAGATAACAATTTCATTGAAGTTCATCAAAATACAGTAGAAACTAATCATGTAACAAAATATATACATACATAAAATATATACATTTTTAAAAACAAACACAAAAACTGAAAATCACATTTTAGCATAAAAAGAGCTTTGTCATCTCACACAAAACACACACATATATACAGGTGTACATATGCATGCAGATACTAAGCACCAAAACATACACATTAACGCACACAAAGACAAAAAAAAACTAAATTAAATTGTCAAAATCCCACTCCCCAAACCATTAATGAGAGTTGATGTCATTCTATTAAAATCAATGAAACAACATTGGACTCAGAGCTGCATCGTCAGCAGTTCATAATTCTAATCAGGGGGGCTAATACGGTTGATAAACTATATACCTCGCGACACAAATCTCCCATGGTGGCAATTATTGCCAAACACCCAGGACCAACGTCCCAGCACACACATGCATACGCACACCATCCACGTCATTTTTGTCCCTCCAATTAGAGTTTTTAATATCCTGGTCGCCGTTAATGGAGATTAATGGCCAATCGCCATGGTGAATTCCAACGTCATCTATTATCATTCCAGCCTTGGTCTCGGTCCGCTCTAATTACATCCTCAAAATGCCCTCCGCCTTACAACCCCCAGCGCCCTAAGATCAATCAATAATTTTAATTTTCGGATGCCCCCCAACCCCGCTCCCATCCCCTACCCTCGTCCTCTGCTTTCGCTCCTTTCCTTCCCGCTCCGCTCGTGTCGATTTGTTTCCAAAGGAAAAATCAAATGCCGTCCAATAAAGACTTAAGGGGAATTAATTACCCATCTCGTCTATAGCTCCCTTTTGATCCCTTCGTTTGTATGTCCGTTTGTTCGTTCGCTCGTCCCCCTTGTTTCTCTCTCTCCCGTGTGTCTGCTATGTCTTTCCTCCCTCGCCCTCTCTCTGTCTGGCGCATGGGGGGGCACTTTCCACTCTTTCCCCCCTGCTTGTCACATAATTAGCATGCAGATATGCATTGCCTGATTCGCAAGTCAAATCGCCTCCCTATTTCCCCCTGTCTGTATCTCTGCTCCATTTTGGGGCTCGGCTTGTTCTTATTCAAATTGGGCGTTTGATTTGGGTAACCCCACCCCCTGCTACATCCAGTCTCCCCAAACACACACATGTGCAAATGAACACACACACAGTGTATTATAGCGTTGCCCTTTATCTGTGGCCGACAGCGCTTTGCCCCAATCTGCTGCTGCTGCCAATCATGCAAAACGAGTAAAACATGAACAATTAAACAGACTCTCCAATGGTCAGAACACCTTGGATGTGCTACAGCCTGTCTGGGACTCGTTTCTCTCTTTGTCCCATCTTCCAGCCTTTCAATAATATTCAGCACACTTCAATGGCAGGTTTCAAATGATGCATGATTTTTCCTTTGGTTGTGAAAACCTCTTGCTTCATTGGCACACATTCAAACAGACAGTATGTGGCCCCCCCATCCAAAAAAATTAAATAACACTACTCTCTCCCCACTCTCCATCTCTCTTTTACACACTCAGAGCACGTCTGCTGCTGCGGGAAGATGTTTGCTCAGCACATTTCAATATGAACATCATAATACTCTATCTCGCTGCCATCCGTTTTTCTTGTCAGAAACCAACACAGGCCAGCAGTTTTCACTCTTGAACACCGCGAGACAGAAATCACATTCATTCTCCCACTAGAACTCAAATGTCATTATGTATGAAGAAAGAAAAAAAAAGATTGAGGTGCTGCAACATCTATTTTGGATGGCCGTGAAAAAAAAAATATATGCAGGGAGAGTCAATACTTGACCTTTGCCCACATTGCATAAATGGAGGTCAAATTGGAGGCCAGAACCTCTATCTTTCACCCTCATTTTGCTTTAGGCTCTCATACATACTTTAATATCTCACCAGTGCATACAGTGACATTGAAGCATTGAATTATCTCCTTTTCCTCAATGTTGTAAAAGGTAAAAAAAAAAAAAAAGAAGAAGTTCACTGGCCCCACTGAGGCAATTTGGCAAAAGTAAAACACCAATTGGTTTGGTATGGGAATTCCCTTCTACAGGCTGTGTGTCCTCACGTGGTATTTCTGACACATGAACACACAGACAGCAACAAGTGTTAGAGGAGGGGGGGGGGGGGGGTTCTCTGCGCAGTCATGTCTTGGTATGGTTGGCACCAGGCCAGCTTTACCATCTGCCTGCTCTCCCCCTTTCCCTGTCTCTCCTCCTCCTCCTCTTCCTACAAGGCGCCAATCTGCTCTACATTTGCTATCATTACGTGCCTGCCATCCTTATGGCATATCAAGAGGCAGGCGCCAGGCAACCCTTTACCCCTGTCTCTCTCTCCACCTCCTCCTCCTCCCTCTCTTCACGCCCCCCCATTTCCGCGCCCACAAAACGCCACTGAGTTCTCCAAAGGGGTCCAGGTGGCATCTTGCCCTGCTTCTCTTTTTCAAGCAGCCAGGACGGACGGAAAACAAAGAAGCGTGGCGAAAAAGAGGACAAAAACAAAGGAAAAACAAGGATATATACTCCATATTCCACATCCTGCTTTTGGAGACTGGCTGTGCTTCCTGTGCCCACCCACAGGCTTGGTGTTGGGTTGTTGTTGTTGTTGTTGTTATTGTTGTTGGTTGGTTGGTTGTTGTTGTTGATTCCCATGCTTCTCCCTCCTCTTGGATGGCTGTTACAGTTTGAGCAACAAAAAAAAAAAAAAAAAGCTGAGGAGTTTAAACCCTCCTTAAACCCTTCAGAACCTTGGAACTTCCCCCTGGCACAGACAGCTATTGACGGGACCCTGGTACGTCGCAGCAGCCCACACACACACACACACCCACACACACACACACACACACACACACACACACACACACACACACACACACACACACACACACACACACACACCCACACACACACACACACACACACACACACACACACACACATACTCTCATACACATTCAGGTTGGTGCTGCAGAGTGTTTTTCTCAGAGCTCTCCTGCCACCTCGTCCGGCTGCTGCCTCCAAAAGAACTGGGAATACCATGGGATCTTACCAGAGGCTCCCCTCGCAACGTACACACAGCCACAACGGGCGGGATTGACTACGCACGTGCACTCGCCGGTCGTTTGAGGCTGCAGGGAAGTGAATAATCAATTAAGTATTGATTTTCTTGTGAGATTTTGTAAATTTCAAAGGCAAAGACAAAGAGGGTAGCTTAAGGAGAGCCGCCGCGAGCGAGAGAAGGGGGAGAGCCGCAAATTAGCCAATAAACGCAGACGGGGGAATAAACGAAGGTGAACCAAAACGAAGCGCTCGTCACCGCAATACGCTTTCGCTTCAATTGTGGCTCCTCTATTGTTTCTGCTTAGCCACTCCGGAATGAATTAATGCTTTAATGCGACAATGGTTTCCTGTGGCGACGAAGGGATGGCGAATTGGGCGAGCAAGGGTTAAAAGCAAAGGGAGCTGCTGGAGGAGAGAGAGAGAGAGAGTGACTGGAGGACTTGGTAATTAGGCAGACGGCAACACACGCCTCATCAGTATGCGGAGTATGCAAATTGACCGGCTGGCTTTCTTTTTTTCCGCCATGGATCAGAAGGCAAGAGCTGCAGAGAAGAATTAAGAGCTATTATTCCACCCCAGGAGAGGCTGATGTATGCAAACGAGGGAGAGAGAGAGAGAGGGGGGGAGGAGGAGGAGGAGGAGGAGGAGAGCAAAGAACACTCTTCAACCACAGAGATATACAATGGACTCATCTGCAAAGGAGAGTCAAATACAATCACACAAAAAGCACACTGTTATTCTGACTGGCGAAACCCGGGAGATTGTTCTACATTTGCGCTGGGAATAACGAAAGAGAGCGAGAGTAAACGACAATCAGACATGCACCTTCATCCCCTTATTATGGCTATCTCCACATATTGATAGGCTGCTTCTCGTGGATAATTACCTTCTGGAATATCGAAATCCCGAAACGAGCCCCGGGATTGAAGGAACGAGAAGAAAAGGACATAAGGGGGAAAAAAAAGAAGAAGGAAAAAAAGAGCGGAGGTATGCAAAGGCGCTAATGATATTCAGAGCACTGACTGTGTGTCATCTGCATGATGACAACGGCCAATTATAATGAACCATTGGTTCTCCGCCACAGATAAGTAGGAGAGCGAAAGGATACGGGCGAGGAGGAGGAGGGGGGAAGCGCAATGAACTTCCTCGTCCCCTTTCTTCTTAATTTGCCGCTGATATTTGCAGATTCTGTGTCGTGTGGATTTACAGTAACGATGCGTGTTGGAAAAAAAAGAAGAAGAAAAAAAAGATGACAACCTTTCCTTTTTTGCATTGTCCCCCTGAAATGGAATAAAGGCCACAGAAAGAAGATGGGACTATATCCCTCCATGTTAGGATTCTAATGGCTGCTTTGGGGTTGGTATAGTCCAATCGCCAGGTTACTCAAAATGGGGTCTTTTTGGTTTTCTGGTGGCACGCACCCGCTCCCGTTACCAACCATCGCCACTCTGACGAGCCCAAAGAAAATCTGTTGGAAAACACACACACACACACACACACAAAAGCATGCGCACAGTTCCGCACATAGGGCGGCATCGTTCACAGTTCCGCCGTCTCCCCCCTTTTTTCCTCATCACACTACAAAATGCCTCTCCTATCAGCGTTTTGCATATTCGCATGCTGCCCCGCCTGCCACAAAGGACTAAACAGCCGTATGCAAAATAGTCTTGAGGAGGAGGGGGGGCGGGCGCTAAAACATGATGGGGGGAGTAAGACAGGAAGGTAGGGGGCGGGGGGGGGGGGGCAGGAGAGGGCCACAGGGGAGCTTGTTGGCACTAAAAAGGGGCACGTGCGGTGATACCACTCCTACTACACGATGACAGAGAGAGGCGGGCGTGGGAAAAAAGGAGGGAGGGAGGGAGGGGTGGATGGGAGGGGAGAGTAGGGAGATGGGGAAGCAGGGCATGTTGGCACTAAGAGGGGGCACGTGTTGCAGGGAGGAGGAGCGACGTGGGTGGGCGCGAGGTGCAGTGGTGGGAGGTGCGAGGAAACGTAAGGGGGTTAGATGGGGGCGCGGCAGGGGGTTGGCACTACATACAAACGAGAGTCTAAAGAGGGAAGGGTATTCAGATGGAGGGGCCACCTGCATTAAGTAGGAATGTCACACCATTAAAACACAAGACGCACCCCATAACCTCCCCGTACAAACACACACAGAGACACACACACACCTCTGGGGAATATGCCAGGGGGGTGTGGCTGCCATGCCTTTGACGAAAGCATGGTAAATTCGAACACAAAATACCCACGTGTGTGCTTCCACACAGACCTGCAGGGGTGCCAGCGACGTGTGTGCACACATGCAAATGCACACTCTCTCACTCCGGCTTTTTTGCATACGCAGATGCATTAGGGAAGCTCAGTGTTCGTACCTGGCACAGAGCCAACTGTGTACAAGCAGTGTGCCTGGTGGCGCGTGTATACAAACACACACACACACACACACACACACACACACACACACACACACACACACACAAAAGTTATTGTGTGTGTCTTATAGACTGCATTTATGTTTAATTGACAGGGTTTTGCAACTTGACTTATATTTTGTTTACAGAATACAATATATGCATTTACTTTTAATTATTTAAAAAAAAAATCAGTGAAAGTTTTACTATGATTTTAAAATTGCTTTTATTTTGTTACTAAAGTTTATTTGAATATTTTACAAAAAAATTATAAGTTCAATTCAAGTTCCATTTCCCTAGTTCATTCGACTTCACTGGAAAATACAGATGGTTGTGTAAGTATTGCAGTTCATATTTTTGTCCTGACTCAACTGGCACAATGGAAATGCAATGCATATAAAATTGAACGATAAAAATGTGAAGGCAAAAAAAAAACAGGACACATTTACACAACTATGCTGGTTTGAGGACATCTGTGAACACAGAAGATTAATGTTACACTATCACCATGTAAAGTGAATGCTGTCTTTTTTCAAGCCAAGACCTGAGACCAGTTCAACTGTGAGTTGAATGTGTGGCTGGACCTTGACCTTGGTGACAGAAACACAACATTGGTTTGACTCCAGTTAGGGGGTTCACATTCAGTCTTAACGTCATCCTGTTGCAAGTGGATTTGATTATTTTCACATTCACTTCTAGTTTAAGAGCGATAGTAGTTTCACGTGTCCTTCTTGAGATGCAAGCTTATGGCTTTTAGCCTTGCTAAGTGAATCATCAGTGGCAGTATCAAATTACCCTCAACAGAGACCAAAGGTTACTTAAAGGCCTTTTAGTCATCCACGCTAGCACGCCAGCTAATTTACAGCAGACTCATTAGGCCGGCATTAAACACAATTTCCTGCCAACAAATTTCATTGTAGAAAAATCATTACCATGGTAATAATAAACAAGCTTATACAGTATAGTGGCTAATGGCAATTTGAGTAACCTAATGTCGTTAGCAAACCCCAGAAATAGCAACAGTGGCTCGAGCGGCTATGATCAAAGCACAATGTTTTAACATAGATGTTGACATGGCCAGCGTTAATAGTACTTTGGACTTTCTATTTCTTCCTGTTTTCTTTCTTTCTTTCTTTTTCTTTCTTAAGCTTTGTCTTGGGCCTGGACTATATGACAGTGGAAATCTAATGTTTCATAACTGTCAGTGCACAGGGCTTGCGTGTAGCCCGGGGTTGCTGTGCTGAACAATAAACCATAATTTGATAGATGAGAAATTACAGCGGTCCATCTACTGTGCAGGGCCCTCACCCCGGGCAACGCAATACCGTGCCAGATGATGTGTCACATTTATCTGAGAAAAAAAAGGGAGAAAAATGAAATTATTCTTTTATGCTTTGTTAATAATGTCTGCCCACGTTTTTGAATGCAGCATCCCTGTTTGTTTTATGTAGATAAACCAATACAACAGATGGATGTGAGGCCACTCATTGGCACTGTAAATTACCGAAGGCCCTTTCTCTGTCCTTTTTAAAGCTGGGTAATATACATTGCCGGGTGAGAGGTGCTGGCAGTAATGATGAGCCCGCTGAGTTCATGTGGTGCACATGCTGTTGAGTACTCCAGCGATTTATATTTATCAGTTACTAAACACATACTAAGTCCTCTTCTGCCACATGTGGAGAGTCATTGTTGATAGGACATATGCATCCTAGGCAGTTAGCCAACCTCTGTCAGCTGATGTATTTGCCATTAGTGAATGTATATCTCTAGTAAGAATGGCATGGCGTCAGTGCAAAACAGGTTGGAAAAGATGTGTTTTCCGTGACATTGTGGCAAATACCTATACTCAGCCCAACCATTAGTACAACCTGGAGGATACTCCAGTGCTGTATCCTGTGTGTCAAGCATAGGAGACTTGATTTGATTGACAGCCGTGTGCATAATGGTTGTGGGTCCATATAGGAAACGCTCGCTTAAGTGTAAATTAGTGGGCAGCACTAAAAGTACACGCACAAGAGGGAATGTCTAAAGTGCAAGTATTTAACTGGAAATGTACCGCAGTATACTGCAAGCAAAAGGTAACAAGTTGATGTGGTGATGGGCAGCTCTTTATCACCCCTGTTGTGTAAGCGATTGCTTTGTGCTTTCACCACTAGGTCCTCTGTGAGGCGTGTGTTAACTTTTACTGTGCCCACATCTTACAAGAGAAGAAAAATCCATTCAAATCGGCCTCGAGCAGAGTCTCTCACCGTCTGATCATATATATAAACTACGTACCGAGGCAGTTATGCTGTTAAGAATACGATATTTTTATTGCATGTTTCAAAAGCGCTAGTCAATAGCAGGGGAGGCTCCGGCACTCAATTGTTCTGCATTGTATGTCTTCTTGTCAGACAACGGCAGTATACTGAAGTCGATGGCGGAAACATTTTGTCCTCCGTTTTTTTGAAGCTGCTGAAGCTCACATCCTGAGAAAGGTGGTGATGTCATGTGAAATGAATGGCTTTTATTCCTCAGTAATTTTACGATCTTGGCATGAAACCTTATATCCTACCCTATTCCTATTAAGGAGCAACCCCCCCCTTAGTAGCCCCCCTTCTTTTTTTAACAAGAGAGATCTGATAGATGTTCAGAAATATGTTTTTTCCCTCTTCCCCTTTGTTCTGGTCAGTGGGCTCATGCAATGTTTATTAGATTAAAAGTCAGTCACTGCGACGAGGGAAAAGGTGAAAAAAATAAATGCAAAACACAAAAGAGAAGCATGTCGGCCGGCACTGGCAGCGCTTTTCCTTTTGCTGGTCCTTCTTTCTTTCTTTCTTTCTTTCTTTTTTTTTATTACAAATTGAGACCAAATCACTTTGGAAGGAGCCAGAGAGAGAGAGGGGAGGGATAGATTTGTCCCGTGATTTAAAGCAGCAGTGTGTAGTACGGCGTTTATGATCGGGACTTGCGTCTGTGTCTGACAATTAACGGTGACTCCAGTCGGTTTTTATGGCCGGATTCATACAGCGACTGCGTTTCATAGCGATGATAGAAGACAAGAGTGGACATAAATAAGAATATACATATGTGAAATCCATAAGGAGGGTTACCAAAGGCTTTGGAGGGAAGTTGGGGTGGGAGAGTTCATCCTCCACATCTGAATCGTCACAGCAGTATTTTTTTTCTCTTTCTCTTTTATGATGTGCAACATGGTGGGGATTGACATGTGTGCTGCTTTCACATGGGCCTGGCTTGTTCCAACAACCCAATATGAGCAGAAAATGACTCACTCACACTCAAAGCCTCTTTCTCTGATCCTCTTGTTTGATCCTAGGACTCTATTACTCCCAAGTTGTATCTAATCAGGTGGAATGCACACATAATGGCATACGAGCTGAGATTGTGTAATTGTAAAGCTGAGAGGGGAAAAAAAAGGGTTGTCTTTTTAAAGAAGCATAGAGAAAGTGCTTGGCAGTTAAGGAATATCTATTGCTGCTACTACCCCATAAAACATGTATGTATTGTGTCGAGTGCAGTCACGATCCCCCCCCCCCTGTTTTTGTTTAAGGACATTCTCACACTGCAGGTCTAAATATTAAGCAGGGTTGATTGCGACTCCAATTGTGTCTTTGCATTCATTCCTCTTTGCAAGAATGAAAATAAGTGCTCATGGTGTTAAGTTTTTTTTTTTTGTGTGATTGTCAAGTTTCATATATTGCTAACGGTCTGCTCAGGGGTGATGCTCGTTAACTCTCTGAAAAACAGAGAAGGGAGTGAGTAAATTGATTAAATTGTGCATTTCTTTTTTGTTAACCATGTCCAAAAGCAGTGCCACTTCAACAGCAGCGTATGAAACAAGCGGAATTAAGATGGTTAACAGAAGTTAAATCAATTCGCAGCACCAGTGTGCACATCAGCCCGGGGTGACGTGATCATTTCTCCAAAATTTGTATTATTCTTTACTCTGATGACACTTTTGGCGTTAAGCGCTTTCTGCTTAGGTCGGTTTTCACTTGAGGCACTGGGCCCATCATTGTACAAGAGTGAAGCTGTTTACGGCAAATGTAAAATCATTCAGTATTGAATCAGTATCCAATAAAAATAGTTATAACACCTAATAAAAAGCAGAAAAACTGACCTTTTTTGGTAGTAAGAATGTGTGGAACATCGTTTGGTCTAACAGGACAAAGTTACTCAAACACCATCTTCTACCCTTCCTACCTCATATACACAAAGCCAATTTTTAAGATTCTGAGAATGCAACTACAACAGGGAACTGAATGCTCCGTAGCTACGCAAGCATTTCTTTGTTCAAATTGGATATAGAACATTTCAAAATGTTTATCTTTCATAAAGGAAAAATTCCATGTCACAGCTCGGCTAATTACTTCTTTCAGTGTCCCTTTTCGACAGAAAACCAGAAATAACAGGCATGATGCCATTGCGCTCCATCAAAGCTGGGTCTACGGCAATTAAATACAGCCACTATGTGAACTAATTAGGTTTAGAACATTGAGACAAGTCGGCGACAGCGGCTGCACGCCTAAAGCAAAATGCATCCCTTGTGGCTATGTCATATGTTGTGTTCTGTCGTCAGCAGATCATTTGGTATACCTTTGTGTTTTTCTATAGGACTGCTGAGTCTAGAAACAACCTCTTCCTCTTTGATTTTGTTTGAAGCGGCACCTGACAAAACATTTACCACTAGTGTTTTAAATAGCTGCGTTTTTTTCCCCCCTGCTGTCCAACTCTATTGTAGCGCCCGGCCCAAACACTGAAACATATAGGACATTCTGTTTTTCATTGTCCAGTTATCTAAAGTGGAGCGCAATGAGAGACAGACCGATGGGAAACGTCTGTTTGAATGTTACTTGCGAGGTAAAATAGGAACACACTTTCCCTGGTTTGAAAGCAGCCGAGGCAACAAAACAGTTTTTTTTTTTTTTTTTTTTCTCAAGTCTGTATGACTACTATGTGATTCAGAGGACTGCGTATACAGTAGATAATGCGTTGGACAATCAACACCACAACTCCCTGTGCCTCACTCACTCTCCCTCTCCCTCCCTCTTTCTCTCTCTCTCTCTCTCTCTCTCTCTCTCTCTCTATCCAACTATCAGCTGCATCATCCACCTTTCATCAGGGCCAGTCCATTGATCCTCTTGGCTAGCAGGGGGTCCTTGCAGTAGGCAGCCTAATGTTCTCATTATGTGTCCCGCACAGTCCCTCTGCTGATGACTTGACTGATTACCATCTCATTAAGAGACACGGTCGAGGCAGGGGAGAGACGGACCTGTGACAGTTTAAGGGAGCTCGTCAGTGCACAGAAATAATACATGCCGGAGACTTGCTTCATGTCTGATGATAAAAATGATTTCTTTATCAGAGGAAATAGCAAGGAAGAAGTTTCACTGTAGAAGAAATAATGGGGACATAACGTTTTTATACACAGAAATTGGTTACTTTAACTATTTATTTGGATTGAATAAATGTTTAGTGTATAAAACTTCCGGTGTATTATGTATTATGTACCGACCTGAAAGATGGAAAAGATTCCCTCAGTCATCTTCAATTCAAATAGATAAGAATAGGCAAGACCTGGTCCACCATTAACCTTCAGAGTTATGACGTTTGATTCTGAATGTATATTCATCCAGCCACAATCTCGTGAATAAACACTGGCATTATCCTCAAAATAAATTGTATTCCTCTACACTTTTGGAGCGCTGGTTTTATTAAGAAATGTGCTGGTTAATAATGTACCTTCATTCAGCTAGTCTCTCTCCAAGGTTTATGGACAGAATTTCTTTGACATTTGCGTGTTTGTGTGCACGAGTGTATCTTTATTCCAGCATCCGTTTGTGTTCGGAGGGGAGTGGGAGGGGGGGGGGGGGGGCTGCAGGAGGGCGGGTGACAGACAATCCCAAGGTAATCTGAAGCACAAAGGCAATGTCATTATAGACATGGGGGACATTATTCTAAAATGGCAAGTGATGCAGTGCTGAGACAGTAGATAAGGTGAAGAGAAAATGTGGAGGAAAGAGGAGAGGAGAGAGTGAACGCTTGAATTTGTCATGGGCAGATAAAAACAGACTAGGGCCAGGCTTGAGGACGCCGTGATAGAGGGGGGGTTGTTGTTTTGTTTTTTTTCCTCCCTCTCTTTCTTATTCTTTTCTTCCCCCCTTCCCTCTCTCCCTGTACCCTCCTCGCTCCCTTTTTGAGCTTTATCTGACATACGATGAATGCAGCAATTTTATCTGTATAGACAAAGGAGCGGTGACATGCAGCCTCACTCTGACGACTGACCTTGAAGGAGGCGAAAGGAAAAGGAAGGAAAAAGGGGAGGAGGGAAGGAAGAGAGAGGGAAATGGCCATGGTCCTGACTTCCCCTGTCTGTCTGTTACAACTCTCTGAGCTATCTTAATGTGTATCCCTCTGACACTGGCAGTACTAAACAATGCACATGTTTCTGTGGCCATTTTTAACTGCCTGAAGAGCATGTATATATTATTCTTTCACAACAATCATGAATAAGATGTTTTTTTTTGCTAATTTAAAATGTATTTTGTGGCAAATTCAAGGACATTGGTATAATTAAAATAAAAATTAAAAAAAGGTTTAATATAGTGCCTTAATAGAATATTCCCCTAAGCCTTAGGTATCAGTTATCATCAGTGAGGTATCCTAAGTAATTTTTTTAATTTGGTGCTGTACATTTTCTTTTTTCACCATGAGTTACTGCTCAGATGAAGTCAAAGCCACATCGGAGTGCAATGGCACACACTATTTAACATCCATACCAAAAAAATCTCAGAAAAAGAACACATTTCCACCAACAGCCACAATGCCATCGAGACACAAGGCACGATGCGTTTGTGAGTTTGAGACATGACTCACTTTTCTTGAAAAAAGATTTGAGCTCTTGCTCTTACTATCCTTATCTACACTAATGCTTCCTCCTGCTACACGTTCAACGAACAGCTGGATGCAACAAGTCGAGGCTATTTGTCTGGCGGGCTGCCGAAAGTCAAACTTGCAAAATGGACGATGTCACTATATCTGATCTCGAGATAGGCCAACAAGGTTATTGGATGACAGTCCATTACAACATTCATCTCAAAAGGAAACAAATGGAATGTAGAGAAGAACACACATTGATGCGTGCTGATTTTTCTTTCCAATGCACAACCAAGCTCTATGTCATGAAGTAGGTTTAAATATTTCTATGAGTTTCACTTTATTTGCTGAATCAATCCGAACCATGCGAGAAAAAAAACATCGATCTCTCTTTTGTGCAATAAATACTTAAACAGTAATGGGACACCAGCTGAGTTATACGAGCTTCATTTTGTCAAACGCAAACCACCGTTCTTCCCCGCTGCTGATTGTACTCCACGATTGTGTGTAATTGATGACATCTCCCACCACTCCCATCTCTCATAGTTGCACGAGAAGAATCTACTGCCAACACGTACTAATGAATTAGTTGACTAATGTCTCTTTGGCCCCGGACGTTGAACATTGTCTAATACAGACCACATTGTAAGAGATAAACACATACTTGCTCAAAAACCACAGTGAATATAACCCAACAGAGTTCAGATACAAGTGTTTTTCTTTTTTCTCTTTATATTGTGACGGCACTTTTTATTTTTTGCCTGGGAAAAATTATTTATTGGCAATACCCTGTTTCACCGTTAAACTCCGAAGATTGCAGACAGATGACGGTGCGTTCACTGTTACGTGAGGGGTTGTGACCGTACCTGAATGCATGCAGCATCAACCTTTTTTACAACCTTTTTTGAGCACTTTTAACCCTATAGGTAGCAGCTGCCCGGTGTCACCTGGAGTGCACGTGTTGAGCTTAACACACTTTGGCACACCTAAACTTTTGTAGTCTAGGGCTGCACACTGAAGTGGAACAGGGGTTATACGTGGCCCACAGCTGGCGTCTTCGGCCTTGCGATGGGACATTACCCGCAGCAAAGACTTGGAGTTCTGAGCAAATCAATTAACAGATGTGTTCTGACATACGACGTCAGCTTTATGCCTCAGATATGATGTGAATTATTTTTTCTATTTTTTAAAGGCACGCTTGGTGGAGAGCATCGCTCGAGTACATTTCTCTGAACTTTCCTGAACTGTATGTTTGTAATTTTAAACGTCAGTAATTCTCTGTGTCACATGAGCTCAATCCGAAACAGGAAAGGAGTAATTTCACTAATCGGGCCAAAGATCAAATATTATTTCAGTGACAATATGGAAAATAACCACCAAGATTGGAGGAAACATTCATTATTAAAACAGAAATAACCAAGGACTTCCATGTCCAGTGTACACTTATAGACTGAATGAAAATGTTTGTATTGCCGCCGTTATGAGAAAATGACATGGATAAGTGTGAATCTTTTAAGGGGAAACCTAGGAGTTCCCTAATAGTTTAAAGGCTGAAATAGACCTTCACATATGTATACAAGTGAACGTACAGTAGATGTAGTTTATAGAAATGTTCACTATATTATTACATATGATAATAGTTGCCATGTAGGACAAACACATTTAGATAAAAACTGATACGAGCCTAGAATTGAGCCCTGTGGTGCCCCATGTTAGAAAGGCTGGTAATGAGACAAACCCACAGAAAAAGCAAAGTTAAGACAACATTATCTGTCTGCAATGTTGTGCTCTCAAATCAGGTAGAAATCAAACAGGACGGTCTTCTGAACTAACAACAATTGTAACCCTTAAAATTGCAAAATCATTGCCGGCCCTTTTGGCAAAAAGCCATTTTGAAATTGATGAAATACGTAATTTAAGCCACTTCAACAATGTTACCCAGCAACATGGGTACAGCACACTGACATTCAGGTTATGGAGAGGCTTCTTCAAACAAATACCATAGCATGCTTTAAAAACTGGGTCATAACAAAGAGACCAATGAGTCATTAGCATTGAGAATAAAATAAAGACAATTTGTTCCCATTACTTATTACTGGGTTAGATCATACCTATGAATCAAAAAGGAAGATCCCTGAGAGTTTATAAAGAGATTAGAGAAGACATGAACGGGAAGGAATGCAGCTCTGATCATATCCTGCAATGCCCATGTTGTTGGTTAAGATTAGTCATAGTTCACAGTACAGTTGAGGTGCTGGAGTTACAAGATCAATAGCATTACAGAGGGATGGGATTCTTTTTTTCTTAGTTGTTTTGCAGTATGGAGCATACTAACAGTTAATGTTATCCATCATTTTTCCAATTTAGGTTGCTCAGTAACCCCTTCATATGTAAATCATTGACTTCACACTATACCTTCTCTGTCAGGCAGTAACAATTTTCACAGATTTTTCCACACAATTAGAGATAAATTCTGTAGTGTTGTTCCTAGAAACAAAACAAAATGTGTTGATCGAAGCGATGCCTCTAAAAAACAACTTTGCATGTGATCAAGAACCTCATAGAAGGACAAACAATACTGTTGCTCTCCACTGAAGAAAAAACACCAAGGAGGCTTAACATCATGTGTGTTCACTGGGAAAATGTCACCTTTTGGGTGGTATTGTTATCCCCAAGGTCTCACTGTAGCTGTGTCTGGTTCATTGAAAAATATCAACTATTTTTCCTCTTTCCCGCTTGTAGCTTTAACTTTCATTCTTTTGATGAGCAAAGTCTGTAAAGAATGCACAGCATCGATCATCTATCTCCGCTGAAAAGTAAACTTGTTAAAGTTAACATTTTCCGACATATCAGGATATATCACATATGCTGTTGCATTCTACATGGAATTATTCAAAAATCACAGATGCAGTGGTGTTTAAACTATATATTTTTTTCTTTTATATCAAGGCAACATTAAGAAGTGACTCTTGCTTTAGATGAACAACCTCCTTTTCCACAAGTTGACCACCAGTCCAATGTGATGTTAACAATCACGAAGGGGAGGCCTCCTTTGGTAACAGGTGTGTGACTCTGTCCAGACAGTGATCTTTTAATCTGTTAATGTGAAGGGAAGAATAATCCCACATCTGGAAGTTTTACTGCTCTGTAATTGCGGCGCTGCTAGTGAGCAAGGCCCCCCCTGAGCCCTTTGGAGAAAAAAGAATGACCTGCATTCAGCTCGGAACACAGACAGCCGTGATAACATTTAGAGGGGATGAAATTTGTGTTAATTTCAGATGACTTGCCTTTTCCGAACCAATTTAGGTTTCGCTCTGTTTGTTGACGTTGCCTTTAATGTGACGACTGTGACATGCACTTCCACAACAGATGGATTAATGTTTTTCTTTTTCTCCGTGTCGTTTTTTCCTCTCTTTTTTTTATTCCCCTCTACTCTCTCTTTTCTTTTCTTCTTTTTTTTTACTCTCTTGCAGGATTTCATCTAGACAGGTGCTTCCTGTCCGGACTTTGACGTTAAAATTAAACACAAGTCCAGATGTGAAGTGTGTATGTCCCCCCGTGTGTGTGTGTGTGTGTGTGTGTGTGTGTGTGTGTATCTGTGTGTGAGTGCATGTCTAAGACCGACAGAGGGGAAAAAAGCATGTTTCTTGTGCACGGCCAGGTCGTTTTACCGCCGCTGAAAGGAGAAGGAATGAAAAGAAATAAAGTAAGATGGACAGAAGAAGAGAGAGGGTAATAAAGAGTGTGGCCATGAAAGAAAATTTGTGACAAATGCAATCCCATGATTTGAACAAGTTAACTTTCCCTGAACCTATTATCCTCAACGGGCAAGCACAGCACAGCATCATGAGCCATGTCTACTTTGTGTGTGTGTGTGTGTGTGTGTGTGTGTGTGTGTGCACCCTTTTATTATGCTTATGTATATTACTTATTAGAGAAATCAAAAAGTTACTTAGACCATTTTATTTGAGCTGTTTAAACCATTGTAGCACACTTAAACATACAATTGTGTGTGTGTGTGTGTGTGTGTGGACATATCACAGCACATGTTCATTCCCTTTAATTAAATGTTGGCTTCACAATGCAGCTTTTAGAGGCCGATTGAATACAAGTCTTCTCCCCTAGTAGTTCTTCCTTTTAGCTTTTGCTCGTCCTTGTCCTGAATGGAGAGACAGGAGAAGGCAGCGGGAGAGAAAAACGTAAAGGTCATGAGTGATGGATGCTTTGTGTGTGTCTGTCATTCCCAATTACTGAACTTTGCCTTTTAAAGCGTCGCTCAGATGCATTTCTTATTTCTGCCTTTCTGACTGATGAAGAGCAGGCTCTGACTTCAGGCACTGTGCGTGTGTGTGTGTGTGCTCGTGTGTGCGTGTGCGTGTGTGTGTGTGTGTTTTTAAAACATCGCCTCACTAGTCATTCACTATTGACTTCAGATAGAATGCTCTGCAAGCAGCCGCTGCTGCTTTTGCGGCTTTCTTCCGACACAACTATTTTCTTGATTTGTAGTCATTCCCGTGTTCTGTTATCAAATGTATAGTTTCCCCCCTGCGCTCAGGTCTGTTATGATGCAAAGAAGAATTAGATTACATATCATGTTTAAAAAATGTTCAAAGCTACAAAAACACACCGCAGGGAGACAGTCTTTGGGGGTGGGGGGGCAGGCTGCACTTTGATAGTGAGCAGCGCAGATGGGTACACACCTAGAAATGTATTCAGTCTCTTTTAAGGCTTATCGCTGTTTTGGTTATTAATTCCTGCATTTCTAAAGGCTGGAATTGGAGATGGAAATACAATGCAGCAAATGAAAACAAATAACAGCAGAAAGTTATGTAGAGTTGGCTTTTACTTTATTGAACAGTAAATGATTGAATAGCCTTTGTGCATGCCAGGAAAAGCATTCATTAGCAGGATATAAATTCGTAAACTCCTTTTTTATACTGTGTTTGTTTTTCCCCTGTGTTCTCAGAATAACCGCGTAAATATATATATTTTGTTTGCTCCCAATTGCCACGCGTCCTAAGCTCCCATCCTTATTTTCGTGCACTTCCCGTATATGATTTCAGAATGTCTGTCTGCTTGATAAACGAGTTTTCACATGCTTTCACCTCCCCTACATGTAATGTAACAATACGGCCCCCGTACAGCTGCCTCTCGTGGGTCCCATGTGTTATTTTTAAGGGAAAAAGAAAGAAAGCGAAAGTAGAGGGACAGGTGCTATGGCAGGCAGCTAAGGTTAATCTCTCCTGTGCACTGTCAGCCCCCCTCGCAAAAACTTTTAAAAAGTGTCACGTTGACTAGCTGTAACACTGTGACACTCCACAGACATAGGAAGGAGAAGTGGGAGGGAGGGAGGGATGGAGGAAGGGAGGGAGAGAGGGAGGAAGCAGAGATTGAGACAGAGCAGGAGGGATGGAGAAAGGAACTGTTGACAAAAAAAAAATCCTAAATATATACAGTACAGCAGCACACTCCAAAAATACAGCAGAATCCTTCCTCAACACCTTCCTCCTCATTCCCCTACTCGCTTCGCCCAGCCGACTATATTAAAATCATTCCCTGTTAATACATCTATTTCCTGCTCGTGAAAACCTCCCTAAGTGTCACGATAAAGGTGGAGGTGGTTTGTGAGGTCGGCCCGAGGAGAGCTTTACGAGACAAGCTGTGCTGATATATGGCCTCGCAGAGACTCCATTAAAAAACCCCTGGACCTGCGCCATTTGAGCAAAATGGAGGTCACTCGTGCTGGGGTCACGTGACATCTATAAAATCAAACTTTTGCTTAATATCTGGCCGTATATCACAGTTTTTTTTTTTTCGTCTTTTTTTTTCTCAACAATGTTTGAATCTTAAACAATGGGGTTCCGGGGGTCGAGGATGATGAACGTTTTTCGAGTGTTAGAAGGGTGTGTGTGTGTGTGTGTGTGTGTGTGTGTGTGTGTGTGTGTGTGTGTGTGTGTGTGTGTGTGTTTGTATGTATGTACGTGCTTCGGGTTGGTATAAGTGGAACAGGGCGATGCTCAGTTTTTGATACATGAACCGTATCAGATTTGCAGAGGAGCATACGGGGAACAATCTGCAGTCGGTAATCTTGGAAGAAAAAGACAGAGACAGGTGCATCAAGGCATGGTCGGGAGTCCTTTTTTCCCTCTTTCTTCATCCGTCTCTCCTTCCATCGCTCCCTTTTTCACTGTGTTTGTCACGCCCGGCTTCTCATTTGGTCCCTCTCTGCAGGTAACCTAATTAAAGTGACTTCACGCTCTCTCTCTCTCTTTCTCTCTCTCTCTCTCTCTCACTCACCTTACACGTATAATTGTCTCTGTCTCTTTGCTCTGCCTCTCTTGTTTTTCTCACTCTTTTGTTAGAGTCCTTAAACTTGTCTTAAACTTACCGCCCGCCCCTTCCTTCCAACTCCGGCGCCCTGTCTCACCTCGTACAGTACACCCTTAAAACCCAAGAAACGTGTCATCTCCCTTTAAGCCAGAGAGTGTGTGTCCTGTCTGTCTGTCTGTCTAGCCCTGGGCTCCCTAGGGCAGCATATCCAGGGGGCTTCATTTGTTTGAGGGCTTTCTAATCTGGGTAGACTGGGACAAGCTCAGTCCAACGCGGCCCTCGTCAATCATCCCCCCTGCATAGGAGGAGGAGGTTAAAAAAGTAGAGAAGAGGAGGAGGAAGAAGAAAAAGAAGACTCGAGGTGATGGCGTGATTAGTTATCTGTTCTCACTCGTGCCACCATCGCCAATGAGTGCCACTCCCTCCATCTTTCCCATCTCTCACTCACTCACTCACTCACTCACTCACTCACTCACTCACTCACTCACTCACTCACTCACTCACTCACTCACTCACTCACTCACTCACTCACTCACTCACTCACTCACTCACTCACTCACTCACTCACTCACTGCCTTTGCCTTTTCTCTCTCTCTCTCTATCGCTCACTGTCTATCCATCTATCTTACCTTCTTATCTCTCTCTCTCTCCCTCATCCCGAGCACCATGGCCTGTAGCGCCAGCCCCATCCCTGTGTCCGTCCGTCCGTCCATTTATCTGTCTGTCTGACCTCAGCCCCGGCAGTGGGTCCCTTTTGTGTTTCGCGGACAAATGAGGATGACCTTTCATTGTGAAAACAGACACCTACGGGGAAGGGATGAAACGGCCAGTGTTTAAATTAACAACAGAGAGAAGAAGAAGAAGAGAGAGGGGAGAGAGGGTGGGCCGCGTCAAACAGCGAGAGTGGAAAGTTTTTTGAAGTTCTCATAATTATAGAGCAGTGTTTGCGTTGGAAACCTAGCATGGCCACTGTTCAATAATAAAGTCCCCTACCTGTGCCGGCAGCTATTGATGAACAGTGGTGGAACAGTGAGGAGCGGACCTCTTGAACACAACCCCGGACCCATCAGTGTGGGTGCATGAATTATAAATGGCATTGACTGTGGAGGTCCATAAGAGTAGACAGAGTATTATTGCACATGAAGGTCCGTTTCTGATTTTGATTATTTTTTATTCCGGGGGGCTCACAAAAGGCCGTTGGTGAATATTCTAAAAGGGCACAGGGCTTGAGATGGGCTTGATGGCAAGGCTTTGATTTCTGTCTAATAGCCACTTCAAACAGGTTTTGGATGGCCCGGAGACACGGATAGGACAATGACACTAGGGCCAAAGGACAGAGGGACAGCGGACGCCACACAAAGGGAGGCCACACAAACGTCGTTCACACACACACACACACAGACGGCATGTTACAGATTGTATTTGAAGCATTTAGCTCACCTTTATATCCAGAGACAGAGTTAAACCGGATTACCAAACGTCGAATTACAAATAGCACAGACGTGTTATTCAGACAAAAGATCTGTCACATGACCCTATAGCACACTGTACTGATAGCTCCCAGAAAATGTGAGTTAACGGCAGCGGTTTCAGTGCGCCATTCAATACTCCTCTTTTATGAAAATACATTTAAAAAAATGTCCCGCTTCATTGGCATGTTTCTAAGTCTCATTCTTACCTAAAATCAGCTTTTAAAAAATCCCCCACACATTGTTTATGAACGTGCCCCAAATATTTTACACTTGGAGCCCACCTCCCGCCGGAACGATCTACTCACTTTTTTAGCAATCCGACATAGCAACTTAAAATGTGCTACATGTAACTCATATCTTTGCTGGCAATAAATTCACCACGAAAGGTATCATTCCTTGTAATACAAAGAAACAGCATCATATTCATGAACAAATGGCTTACATTGGATAAACAGCTAGCTGGCCTCATATAACACGCTATATTTCAGAGCAGCAGCGTACACGCTAATGACCAAAAGAACCCTGTGGCTGTGCAATTTAATTCATTTAAACACAATCCATCCACACTGAGATAAATTGGGATTGAAACCCCCCCCCCCCCCCCCAGAAGGGATTTAATAGATCCTAGTCTTCCTTTACAGATTTTAATATGAATATGTTTTGCTCGTCTCTCCCAGGAGTGAATATGCGTTGATGTGTTTCCTCTTGTATCGTCTTTCTTATGCTTGTGCGGATATTCTACCAAACATGTTGGCCCTTGACTGGCCTTCAGTCTGTTTTATTTACTTGAGAAACTGTGGAACTTTAAGTAGTGGATTCTGCCCTGGGTTCATTCATCTGTTCGGATTTTTTGTTTAGATTTTTGACAAAACATAGAACATCCAAGGAGATTGTTAACTACAACATGCAGCTAAGTTGTCTTGTCCTTGGTATGAAAGGGAGAGCAGTTATATAGTGTGTGTTAACTCTCTTGACAATATTTTTTGCAAAGGTGGTTGCAGCTACTGTAGGCGATGAAGGTCTCCCAAAGACTCAAACAAGCGCTTTGTGATGGTGCAGCATTTAAAGATTCCATCCTTGGTGTGCATGCCATACATACAAATAGGTACATATTGAGTGCCTTTGCTGGCGTACTGTCACATGCAAGGTGCATAGAAAAAACTTCTAATAAAACATATTTTATATCTAAAACCAGGTACAAGATTACGTCTGGAACTAGTGAAATAAACACAGGTATGTGTCCATGTACACACGCAAACGGAATTCATTACTTTTTGGATTAGGATTCAGAAACTTAGAATACATTTTTTTTTCTCATTGTTTACCTCTCTCTCTCTCTCTCTCCGCACACACACAAACACACACATAGTCACTCACACACACATCAACACACACACACACTCACGCACACACAAACATACTCACTTGTGAACACGCACACTCATAAACATGAAATCATGCAGACCATCCTGTTGCCTCAGTGATGTGGAATCCTTTGTCTGCTTTGGCCCGTCTGATGTGAAGGCTTCTGGGTAGGGAGACAAAGTCTGGATTAAATGTTGAATTTAATATAGTAAAATTAATCTACCCCACTGCAACACACCCAGGCAGACTGTCACCAACAACACACACACACACACACACACCCAACACACTATAAATCTTCCTTATGGTCCAGCTCCACCCCCTCTTCATCATAACTGCCTCTCATTCATTAGACGAAGAGACGCACACCAATATGAACACTTGCACGCACAAAAACATGTCCACACACACACACACACACACACACACACACACACACACACACACACACACACACACACATACACACACACTAACTGCGATTGCCACAAAACTCAAATAGCCCTCACGCCACAGTCCCACTCTCTCTCTTTTAATTACAAAGAATGGGCCTGGGTAGGTCACACAAAACAAATCAATATCTCTAAAATAAATATTCAAATGTGACCTAGAAAACAGAGCTTGCGCCTCCATTTTATCATTGATTTTTGACGCAAGGCGTTTTTGTCTTTGAGTGATTTTTTTAGTTTATTTTTTATTTATTTATTTTTTTCCTGCGTGCCAAGCAGCACATACATATTTACTCCCAAAGATAAAGCATAAGTGTGAGAGAATGAATATTGAATTTGGAGGTAAGCATGTGTGTATGATCCAATATCCCAATATGAGAGGCTGCACATTGTCTCATTGTCAGAAAAAGGCAATATGAATATAAGCATATTAGTTAGAGGCAGGGTCAATAACATAAGGTGGGTATAGTGTACGCCTCTGAGGCTGCTTAGAGAGATAGTTTGAAATCAATGTGAGTGTCTGGGAACCAGCTATGCCTGATTACTCTTTTGTTTCTTGCAGCTACCCAATTAATATAGGTATATATTCTATGTTAGCTTCAATCAGGTTGGACCATACACTCTCTCTTTTTCTTATTTAAGGAATCTCACAAACCATTGAGGCTAACTTTTTAACAAAGGGTTCATCTTCCTTACATTATCAAACGTCTATTTGATCGCTGAGTCTCTGTACCTTTCCTCTCCACAGTGCACTGTTTCACAGTTGTGCCTTCACACATTTTCACCCTGGAGCTGCCCAGTATGGCCATGCTCTACCACTGTTGGTGGCTGAGGGTATGTGTGTGAGGGTATGTGTGGAAGTTCATCCGGGGATTGAAGCTGCCAGTGCTCCTGTCTAGCCACTGCTTCTTTAACCAATAAGCTGCTGCTACCCTCCGTAAAACAGTTTGTCCACTAATTGGGTTTTTCAGATGTGTTGGATTTACCCTTAATTCTTCTAAATCTGTGCTGTTGAGATGAAAGTGTTACAGCCTGCTTGGTTTACACAGGACAATACTACTTTTGATTGGATTGTAATCCAGAAACATGCAGTTAAATCCCAACGATAATTAATGTTTACATCATCAAGTTATACACTCACATTGGCGATGATGGTTTAGGGATTGCTTTGGAGTAAGAACACACGGATGACTTTCTATGTGTGCATGAAGCTGCCAACTCAGCTGTTTGTGATGGGTTTTACTATTAGCTGGTTCCTGTTGGTCCCCCTGCTCAGGTGTTCTAGGCCTGTGTGTGTGTGTGTGTGTGTGTGTGTGTGTGTGTGTGTGTGTGTGTGTGTGTGTGTGTGTGTGTGTGTGTGTGTGTGTGTGTGTGTGTGTGTGTGTGTGTGTGTGTGTGTGTGTGTGTGCATTTTTCTCGAGTTAGGGGGAGGAAGAAGATATAAGCCTGGATTAAGTCCAGAGGATGATTTTTATCCTTGTAGGGGGTCTCTAAACGGTAAGAGATGGATGCAAGGTGACCCTATCTCTGGACACACACACACACACACACACACACACACACACACACATATATAGATGGACTCTAAAAGAAACATGCAATCATCATGGACTCACCAATGAACACACACATGTATAAACACATACAAACAGATACCTGCCAGGGGAAAGACACACAGGGAGAAAGACTAAAAAGATAAATAATCACACACACACACACACACACAAACACACACACACACACACACACACACACACACACACACACACACACACACACACACACACACACACATCCAGGTGTGTCGTGATCCACAAATGGGGGATTATATAGTGCTGATGTTAGAGGTAAAAGAAAGAAACGACAGCTCTGCCAAAGCCTCCTCCTCATTGTCACGGCGATAACACTAACAGCATTGCCACTTTATAGAACCACACCTTCCAGAACTTCTACTTCCTTTTTTTCTGTCTCACCTCTGACTTTTATCTATCTATTTAAGTTGCGCTGTGAAGGTTCTGTGTACTCGGCCGGGAGGGACTGACAATAAACAGAGGAGCTCAATTAGTCGAGAGGCCTTTGAGCAGCGTGTGAGGCGAGGCGTTCGTATAGCCTCTGATCAAAACGCCAGGTCCAGCGTCGTGACATTAAAGAGGAGAGGAGCAGGTGAGCAAGAGAGAAATAAAAGAATAAGCGTGAAACGGAAAGGACGGGGGGTCGCCCTCTGTGACTTCGTACGCGACGGCGGCGTTTTGTTCTCGACCATTAGAGCCGGAGATAAGCGTCGAACTCGCAAATTGAATTTTCTTTTTCTCATTCAAAACCTCCTCCACCACTTCCTCCTTTCTTCTCCTCCTCTTCCGCTCTGTATGCTTTCTCCTCTCCATCTCTCTGTCCACGTTCTGAGGCGCTGATCAGATTTAGACCCTTTGGAAAATGAGATTTGCAAGGGACTCAGTTCATCACGCGATGCTGTGAGCATGACCTTTGCTTTGTTTCTCTCTCTCTCTCTCTGTCGGTTCTGGCAACATTTTCCACGGAAATCACACACAGGTGCATGCAGGAGTATTCACACACACACACACACACACACACGCGCACACACACACACACTCGGATCACTTCCCTTTGAAGTGTGTTTGACACAAACTCTCAACACGCTTTTATTAAGAGTGGACACATAAAATGGAACAGGAGACAATGAAAGAAACAAAGAAACGACAGAGCGTGGATGAAAGAGGCGGCGTAGTGTAAACTTGGGCCCTTTGGGTCTTGACTGGGTCTGTTGAGATGGAGGAAGTGTGGGTGTTAGGTCTGATCTAAACGGCAAGAACAGACTCTTGATTCCCTAACAGGCTTACACGTATTGTTAAATCAAGTGCTCCCAGGGAAGAACTGCAATCCTCGTGACTTTCTTTTTGAAATGATAAACTGGAAAGGCTGCAGCACAAAGGGGAAAAAGTTGATTGTAACTTCAGCGGTTTCTATGGTTACCCACCATTTTTGCTTCCGTTTCACAGTCTTTTACTTCTAATTGTCCTGCTCTCTTCGTCTATCACCCTCTTCAGTCGCTCATACCAAAGAAAAAAAAAATAAAGAACTCTGTATCCTACCTCATCTGTGCTGCTTCACCTTGAGGAACCCCTTTCCTCCCTTCCCCTCCCCCACGGGATCATTTCAAACAACTATGTCATTCAGGGATGGTAATCAGACAGACAGTCTCACACACACACACACACACACACACACGGTAATGGCGGCAAGTGATTAGGTTCACAGATGAGGGATCATTTTTGTCCATTTTTGCTCGGGAAACGGTGATTGCTCACCAGCATTCATTAGCAAATCGCAGAGGTCAAATGATGAGGAGGCAGCGCTCACTCTTTTAAAAAGCACCTAGTCCAAGATGAATAGAATGAGGCCGCACATTAATAGACGTAGGCCTAAACCACTAAGCTAGTTTCTACAGATTGTAAAGGACACAGTGTTATTATGTCCTTGATGTCTCTGGGAGAGTTCAGTAAAAAAAATAAAAAGCCAGAGTTCTTTTTTCAGGAGTTGAAAATCATCAAGAACCGGTTGCAAAGAATATCTGTTTTTGGTGCTGTTGGTCGCAGGCAATATACAGCACAGTAGCCCATTTGAATGGCACCGCCGTGTGTGAATGTATCATTGAAATGTGTAATCCCCGAGCAGCTGGGGAGTGTGTGTATGTATGTGTGTGTGTGTGATGTGTGATGGAGAGAGCTGGGCTTCATCACAGCCCTCCACAGGAGACTGGATGAGTCCAGAGCGAGGGAGACAGACAGAGACGTAGAGAGACGGAGAGAGGGGAAAGAGGGAGGAGGAAAGACACCATACTGACAGTATGAATGATACATCATATGATTGTCTTGGACAGAGCTGTTCTCTCTGACTGCCTATACTGCACTCTCCGACTGTCCTCCATTTCACAAGCCCTGGTGGACTGATTTATTACACTCAACAAAACTGCTATGGACTGGATTCGGTGTTGCTGCCCATAAGTTTTCTAACTTTTTCTCGGGGGAATGTTCCCAGAATGTCTTTTCTTTATTATAGAATTTTCCCTCCCATATTTCCCAGATACCAGCGATGGCTGAAATAAGTTGATACAAGGCAGACATACAAGTTTGATTTTAAATGTGTAGAATGTTTCCGTTAGCAGGTTGAGATTTGCCTTTTGTTCTATCCGTATCCCAGCCCACGGAAAGATCTATAGCAAAATGGAGTAAAGCCGGTATAATCCAGACATCTTTTTTTTTTTTTTATATATATTTTTTTTTTGCATTTTTATGCTTTATTGATAGTGTAGAGACAGAGTTGAAATGGGGCAGAGAGGGGAGTGACATGCAGAGGACAACTGCGGGCTGGAATCGAACCCGGGTCTGCTGCTGGCCGAGGCCCATGGGGGAGACGCCCTACCAACTGAGCTAAGGGCGCCCCTATCCAGACATCTTTAAGTGGATATATATCTGAAAATGGACTTTTGTTTTTATCCACCATCAACTTGTCAATAGCAATCAATAATCTTTGAAGAGGTGAAGCCTTTCCCCTTGCTTTACTCCCACCTCTCGAACAAGCAAAGGGCCCCGGAAATAAACACATGTCATCAGTTTGATAACAAGAATGGTGTGTTTGTGGGACGTAGGTTACGTTTCAAAGGTTTGAAAGGCCAGAGAAAGCTACCGTCTGTGAATTATTGAAGAGGTAAGGGATAGGATGGAGAGTACGAGTGAGTAGCATTTAGAGTTCAGAGGAGAAGGGAGAGAGACGGCCCCGGCTCACGGTGCAGTTCTGTGTGCATGGCTACGATGGGAAATCCATACGCGCTAACCTTTCTTTGTCTGTAGTTTTATTGAAACTGACCGGTCAGAGGGACTGGTGTTTTCACCAGGGTAGTATATGGAGTGGATTGGGTCCCTCCTGAATTCCAGACCTCCTTCATTCCTCGACTCGACAAGATACGTCTGTATGCGGATGATGAAACTTTGTAAAATGTGAAATACTACTTCCCTATTCTGTGTGGAACTCCTATCCAGCTTCTTTTTTTGAAAGTTTAATGTTTGATAGAAACCTACTCTCCCGATAACAAATATGTGCGTGGAATGTATCTGCCTTGTTGTGCAGTTTTTAGATCATAAAGCACTTTTGTTTGTTTTGTCTGGCGATGTATGCAAATTCCACAGTAAGGCATTCAAATGTCACACAGTTTAGCCATATACGTTTTCTCAGAACACTTATGGGATTACATTTGTTTTGGACCAAAATATATCAATTTCTCTCTGCCATTATTGCATCCATTTTTCCCAAATTTGCCAATTTACCGTAAATACAGACAATCATCAGAAATGACAACATATGGAATTGCAAAGAGGATTAGGCATAAACATCTCCCATATCTCCACCAGCCACCCAGTTGAGGGAGGGCAGGTCGGCAAATAGGCTTTTCACATTTCAGACACCACAATGTCACTCCATCTCATTGCGGCATCCATTACGCGCTACCTTGGGAATGAGGAGAGGCCCATGCTGAGAATCAGGGCAGAAAATGGCCGCCCTCTCGGAGGGGTAAAATGGCCAGCGTTATTATTCTGACTCCCCCCCAGGGGGAATTGGCCTGAATATAGATATGCAACATTATAAAACCAGGTTATTATCTGGGTGCAGGGTAACGGCCTCCTGGCTCTCTCTCCCCTTATGAAACACACACACATACACACACTGATAAACACACACACACACACACACACACACACGTGCATGCGTCGGCTTCACACACATTATAAAATCTGTGTGCCGGCAGTGTCTGGCTAGTGTAGCATGCTGCGATGATTGTAGCCCTTCTGTTGATGGAGAGATGTTTACTGTCCCCATTGCCGCTGTTTGTTCTGTTTTCATCATGTATCATAGTTTTTGTGATTATCTTCTTGCTTCCTTTATTTGCTGAAAATTAACATCAAGCTAACCCCCAGGTCTCCTCTCTGCCTTTTTGCTCCCCCAGAATTTGTAATGCCACTTTATGGGGTAGTGATATTTCCGATTTCAGTAATGTAGACGGCCGCATCAGTGACCATTATTCACTTATGGGCTGCTTGCTTTTAAACATATTATTACTTTGGTAATAAATTTGTTATTTGAATCGATAACTCTATAGGTTGTGTGAGTGTGTGTGTGTGTGTGTGTTTGGAGTTGGGCTTATATAGAGGTTTTACAGATTGTACCTGGCATGTTGAGCCCTGTGTAGATATCCACTACCACAATGATCTAGCTCCTTTCACAAATGCACAAATGGACATGTTGTGCTATCTCTACATGCAGCATAGGATTGACACAAGCAATTTAAATTAAGAATAAAGCCACTCTCCTCTCTGCCTCTCTGTCTCTCACTTTATACATGTCCTCTTCTTTCTATTTATATTCTTATCTCATATCTCTCTATATGTTTTATCTTCCTCTCTCCCTCCATCCTCTCTTGTTCTAAATTTCCCCTTTTTCTGTTGATCTCCACTGATTATGCCTCCCTTCCGTAGACCAGCCCGTACCTTCTGATGCTTTTCATACAATTTAATAGCTCTCTCTCCCTCTATCTGTCTATCTGACTTCTCCAGGTCCACGCTAATTCCCTCCTTTATTCATGAACCTAACCCTGCTGGGCTAGTTGGCTTGGTGTGTGTGTGTGTGTGTGTGTGTGTGTGTGTGTGTGTGTGTGTGTGTGTGTGTGTGTGTATGTGTGCATGTGTCTGTATATTTGTGTGTGTGTGTGTGTGCGCGTGTGTGTGTGCGTGCGTGTGTGTGTGTGTGTGTGTGAGAGAGAGAGAAAGAAGAGGCCGACAGTAAATAGGAATATGAATCTTTAAGGGCCTGCTGCTACTGTGGCTGAAATGACTTTTCAGAGCCGCAGTGATTTTCCAAGAAGGATGTTGATGAGGGCTGGATTGCAGGGGATGTGTGTGTGTGTGTGTGTGTGTGTGTGTGTGTGTGTGTGTGTGTGTGTGTGTGTGTGTGTGTGTGTGTGTGTGTGTGTGTGTGTGTGTGTGTGTGTGTGTGTGTGTGTGTGTGTGTGTGTGTGTGTGTGTGTGTGTGTGTGTGTGTGTGTGTGTGTGTGTGTGTGTGTGTGTGAGAGAGAGAGTATGTGTGTGCTTTGGCTATTGCGTTTCTTTTTTTTGCTTGCTGTGAATAACACAAAAAAAAGACGTCATCTCAGTCTTCTTGACTCCAAATGTCCTTTTATACATCCACACTCCTTTTAACTTCTATCTCTTTTTGTTTTGACCAAAGAGCAACATTCACGACATAATGACTCCTATGTCCAATAAGGAAGCATGTTTCCACATAGTAAATGTGTTCCATTTAACGCTATAAATGAACTGCCCTTTAGAATTTGGAATGGCGAAATATGGACGGACACATTCAAACTTTAACACTCCACTCTTGTTTTGGCATTTCTTTATTTATTTTTTCACACCTGAGCCCCACCAGCAGTCAGCTCCCTGTGGGTGCATGGGGGACAGGGTGTGGGACCTAAATGGCTATTTGAGCACCACGGCCATGTGTCTCGAGCCCCCAAAGTGTCAGCTTGATTACTCACCGCTGACCATGATGAGTCAGCAATAATTCATTAGCGGGCAGGAGAGCGTGGTCGGGTTAGCAGCTGGGGGGGTCAGGGCTAGGGGTCGGAGAGGTCAGGTGGCAGGCTCTCTCTTCTCGCTGAATTACAATAAGTGGCCAGCCTTGGAACGCTGGTCCTATCAAAACAATATTTGACATTTGGCGGAATTCAGTGGGGACAAGAAATGCCAAATGTCAAAAAATGGGACATGTGAAAATATGTATTCAAAAGATGCAGATAACAAGTGAACTACAGACAAAATAAAGAAGTGCTTGACCAGTGCATCCAAACACTGTTGCTGATGTGTGCATTTTAGAAAGATTAAAATGTTGTACGTGATGCAGCATTTGCCACTATAAGCTATATTTATAAATAAAGTATATCGATAACTCCTCTTTGTCAAGGTGTTTTCCCTGAAAGTACAAAATATTATATGGTCTACCCCTATATCTGATATCTAGCTGCCTCTTGCCACATAACCTCCCCTTTTTCTTCAACATTCACTATGATTTATGTGAGTGTCTTTTCCGTACATCTTTTCTTTTGTGGTTTGTGTACACTTAATTATGGAAATCAGTGATCAGTGATGAAACATGGCTTTTACCCACATTTACCTCAAGTGACCCTAATACATGGTCATAATGCAAATGTCATTCAAACAATGCTTCATTTGCCTTTTTCCTTTTATTTATTTTTTTAACTTCAACTTAATTTTTTAATTTTGTCTCCTTCAAAAGCTCATCGTACCTCACAAGGTTGTCTCATAGGCTAAGCCTGTTTTTACATTAGATTAGATTTAGCTCTAGATGGAAAGCCTAGAAAGGTCAGTGGGTGAGTTACTCCTGTTTCATAAACTAATCAAAGCTGACAACCCCATCAAAAAGGTCCAAGCAACTGCTGACAGAATCTAAAAAAAAAAAACATTTTACTCTGTGTGTGTGTGTGTGTGTGTGTGTGTGCGTGTGCGTGCGCGCATGCGTGTGCGCATGCGTGTGCTTGTAGCTTTAGTCCTGCGGCGTTCGCGTCCGTGACTTTGTGTGGATGGACTTCTTTACCTGCTAGAGTGTGCCTGCCACTCTGCAGGTGTCTGTCACTGGCGTCCGTCACATTACCATACAGCCATGACATCTCTGGCAGCCTCCTGAAGCCTCAAATCTGATCAAAACAGAGATAAATCTGATCTCTGATCTGCCTGATGAATATGATAAGACCTGCTCCGGGTTAATGGACCTCGACACCTATCAGGGCCCCGGGAAGCACTGATCCTGGATCAGAGGTGGAAGAGACTGAGTAGGTGGAGTGAGAGGGAGTGAGACCCAGGGGGTGTTAGCGGAAGCTGCCCTAGAGAGATTGCTCGCGGGCTTGGGCTTGGATGACAGCCATGGCTGGGTGACGGTCCAAAGCTCCATGCAAAGCCCTCCCTGTTCTTGTCCGTGGGAGAGAGGATGGGCTCATTCACAGTCATCCCCACGCACACACACACACACACACACACACACACACAACTTTATGTCTCTTTTCCTGTTTTTAATTCTCCCATGCTATCCCTTCCCTTTTCTGTCTCTCTCAGGTATTCCGGTAGACGCTCACCATCTTCTGTTTCTATTTTCTAGATCGAACACACACACACACACACACACACACACACACACACACACACACACACACACACACACACACACACACCGGGATCTGGGGGGATATATAGGGGTGTGGTAGAGCTAGTGATGAGGCTCTGCTTTGATGCCCAGTGGGAGATTACAGGGCCAAGAAGCAGAGATAAAAGTACAACCGAAAAAACATAGGTATCTGCTCTTGCTTATGCCTTACAAACACATTCCCACATACACACATCCATAACACATCATGTTCCAAGTTGGCCTCGGATGCTCACACACAGACTTACATACACCTACATACACACCAACAACATCTAATGGCTAGTCAGTGACACTGAGGTCTTAGCCCCTGTCTGCCAGTCCTCATTTGTTTCCCAGCCCCTCCTATGTGTGTGTGTGTGAAGCAGTAGCACTTGCTACCGGGTGTCTTGTTACTCCTCAGAAGGTCTATTGATTTAACTCTTGCCACAATCTATAACACTATTGTCTTGCCTTAAGTGTCTCATCTGTACAATTCACTGGCAGGAGTCTATACATCAAAAAAACCCACCTGCTTAAGGATATTGGTATTCTGCAACATGCTGGGATTCTTTTTTTTTTTTTTTTTTTTTTGTGATTTTTCCATTTCTTGCACACTCAACCTTACTTTTTCTTTTTTTGTACGGCGAAGATGCTTGCAGCAGGGTGTAACACAGGCTGGCAGGAGTTTATTTTTACTGCTGTTGTGTTTATGGAGTCAATATTTTACTTTCACAATATCAAATAGTAGAGGTGTAGAGCAGAAGTCATATCTTAGATTTTTTTTTTTTTTTAGATCATAAATGCAGCCCTGTTGTGGCACTTTGACATATTGGAGAATAAAAAAAGTTGAACATTTGAAATACTCACACATAGACCTACAGTTGAGCAAGTGAAATAAGGCCTGGGTTTGGGCCTCTAAAGGTTGCCAGATCTGGTTAGTTCTAAATCTTAAATACATTTATTTTGAGTGTCATTCTGAGGAACACAGAGACTCTATGTAGGTATAGCTTCTTTTCTGTCCAAGCGGATCATATGAACGCAGAAAAATCAACCTGGTATTCACATATGAATAAGGCAATCAACTTTTCAGGTATGTAAGGTTGCACAGCTTTCCTTTAAGAGTCCTACCCAATCAGATGTTTAGACTCCACTGGAAACCTTGCAGTCTAATTTGTAAGCCATCTACTGATATTGCTTTTATACCTATCTGAAGCATTGACAATGGGAACTAAAAAGTATAAAAGTACTTAAATATGTTCAGTTCAGTTGATGCAACTGTAAAGTGTTACAGGCTTGAGGCCAACAGATTCCAAGGTTACCTTTCAAATTGTGGAAATATCTCACCGTTGATTACCTTTAAGTGGCACCTCAATACCACAAGGGACTTTGCCCTCTTCTGAGCCGTATTCATAGATCTGGTAAGAATGTTTAGAAAAACAAGGATGGGTGGCTACTAGGCAAGTGAATAGCACTGAAGCTGAATAAGTACAATTCCAAGGCAACACTGTATCTTTACCTTTTCAGAGATCCAATCATCTTTGAAGTTCTAGATACTTGCTTACTGAGAGGTCTTGCAGTGTTACAATGTCCCCAATGACGTCAAGTCTTTATCTGGAGGCGTATGATTAGTTTTATGCTACTGAATGGTCTGCATTGTTAGAATTATTACCATTTGATTGATGACATAACAGTGGTTTTGAAGAACTCAATGGAAGTTGCTTGGCCTTGTTTGAACAAAAAACTTCTCCTGAGAGAGGTTAACAGTGGTTGCTTTAATGCAAAGAGGAGCAGAGAGAGTATTCCAACCTTTATGGAAATCATGGAGGACCATTTGGAGGACCATTATCAAGGTCTTGGAGCAATCAGTGATAAAAAACAAGGAAAAGTAAGCATTACCCGCCGTACCGTACAGTACATACTTTGAATCCCTATATCACTGTATGCTCCTTATTTTTTTTCTCTTAGTAGTCCTACAGTATCTTTTTCCTCTCAGTAAAAAAAAAATATATATACTGTATATATATATATATGTCTCTCCATGTTGTGCCGCTGATTTTCATCTGCCAGTCCAGCCATCTCACTGTGGCGTTTAGAACCTAACCTTAACCACCGCCGATGTGGTTGTCACGGTGAGGGTCTCTGTCACCGTGGAGACATCGGCGGTGTAATCCGTAGGAGGTGAATGTACCTCAGCAGGATGTGACACGCGCCCAGCAGGAAGTGGCTGGTGATTAGAGTGGGACAGCGTTATGAAAATACCATCACACTGAGAAATGATCAGAGGAGTTTCATTTGGAGCCATAAACACATGGCAATAGCTCTATCTAATCTATCCAACTATCCATCTATCTATCTATCTATCTATCTATCTATCCATCCATCTATCCATCTATCCATCTATCCATCTATCCATCTATCTATCCAAAAATTGTATTCCTTTTCTGAAGCCCACATTTTCAACAAATAATTCATTCCATCTATGTATTGGTGGAGGAATATTTACACTGGGAATCAAATTGTTGTTGTTGTTTGTGGTGTTGGGCATGAATAAAAACATGAGGGGTGATTTTTTCCGAGGCACAATAATGTGCCATTGGCGCCTTTTTTTTTCCTCTGGAGTTCCATTGCCCTTAAATGAGGCCGGTCAGACGCAGAGTGATGGTGTTCCATGGTGGTATTATGCGATGGCCACCTACCACCGCAACGCTTTTCCGTCACCCTCTCCCGCGCTCCCTCTCTCTCTCTCTCTCCCTCGTTTTTTCGCCGTCTCCTCCCCTGCTCCTCATTTTAGCCTCCACCCCGCCATTCCAAATACTAAAACCAGCCACTTTGGATGCGCATCACTGTCGTTCCATTATGATGGGAGCATGCAAGCGTGCGTGCACATGTGCAAAGATCACAAATATGCATGGAGTAATGCACACATGGCCACACACTGACATTGTTTGGTAATGTTAAAATACCCCCCCGCCCTGGAAAAAAAAAATCTAACATTGTGAAATCTGTTTTGTGATGGAAAGATATTGTAGCTACTATATGCTGACAGGCATTCAGCATTATAGACGTTTTTTAAATGTCAGTACACAGCACAGCTGGAGGGGAACAGAGGTAGGCTGTGGCTTCACTGATCTATTTGTGTAGAGGCCTAATTGGACTCCACATAAAATATAAATACATAGAGATACACTAAAAACATATCCTTTTGACTAGACTACCGGCACCTATACCTGTGATAAATAAATAATGTAGAACAGTACAGTGTTTCCATTCCAAATGATGTCTTGCTCTCTCCTTTCACATTGGTCCTGTTGTCCTTGAATCATGTCAGAATCTCCTATTATTAAGTCTGTAAGCCATCTACTGTACAGTATATGTCTCACTCAACATTTGAACATTCCTCCATTCCTGCACTTTGGCCATTATAGGGACTTTACGTAATCCTCATTTTGTCTATGAATAGGTGGTAGATCCAAGGCACACTGTTCATTTATCCCAGCCGTGGGTTACCATTGAATGTAACACAACGGGCCCTGTGCAAAGTAATGTTCATAGCTGGAACTTGATCCGCGGATGATGGCTGTGTTAAGATGGCAGATAGGGAAAATAAATCCTTCCCCAGTGGTGCCGTCATCTTTTGATATGCAGGGCCCTCCTCTCTCACATGTGGCTCCCTCATATGAATATTTCACACGTTTTGTTTATATATGTTTACACATGCACACACTTTTATTAGAGGGAATTATGTCTAGGGAAATGTCAAGGTTAATTTCCTGGTAAGGGGGAGAGTAAGAGAGGCAACGGGGGCAAGGCCTAAAATGAGGAGAGGAATGTGGAGGGTTTGAGTGTGTGTGTGTGTGTGTGTGTGTGTGTGTGCGTGCGTGCGTGCGTGTGTGTGTGTGTGTGTTTCTGCGTTAAACAACCACACAAGAGACAAGGATAGTAGCCCATGTAGGTAGGATGGCATTACTTTTATTGTTCACATGTAAGTTTCATAGCAAGCAGTATTTCAGATCGAGGAAGAGAGAGTAGGAGTGTGCACAGTAAATTATTTTATCCATCTCAGCTAAGGCTACAAACCTGCCAAAGAAAACAGGGGAGGACAAAGGAAGATAGAGAAGGAAAAAAAACATGTATTTGTTTCTAAGACAATTTAATAAAAAGTCATTCCAATTAAAAAATATTCTTTCAACATTTGTTCAATTTTATTTCACATTTTCCAGGAACATCAATGCAGTAATTTCAGTTAAATCATGAATAAAAAAACTAACTTAACTATGAAACAAGGTATTGGCATGAATGCAGTGGGCCGTTTAACCATGCAGTGATGCCGGTGAACGTTTAGACCCCTCTAGAGCAAAAGCAACGAGCAAAAAGGTAAGTTAGATGAAATAGTTGGTATTCAGTAAAAAAAACTAATAAAACCAAATATCCCTGAACCTCAACGTTTCACAAACAAACAATAAAGTGCATGTCTGTGTTTTTTTTTCATTCCGTGGCCCTGCCTTCTCACTTTCCCTTCCATCCAATTTACCCTCGTTCTTTCTTTGCTGTTTGGTGAGACATTTTCCCCTCCGCTACAAAGCCCACGTCATGTTCAGAGCCTTTCTACATAAGTGTTTCATGTCACTCCCTTTTCCTCCTAAAACACACTTGCTTATTCCGTGTGTTCCTTGTTGGGTCTTATATTTGGGTTTGAGAGTGGATAGGTAACATTAAAGAGCTATCACTTTCTCTCTCTCTCTCTCTCTCTCTCTCTCTCTCTCTCTCTGTCATTCCCCCTCCTTCATACCCCATTTGATCTGAAGCCTGATATGGCTTTTTTAGATGTGGATGCGGACACACACACACACACACACACACACACACACACACACACACACACACACACACACACACACACACACACACAAAATACCTGCATGCAAACACATGCACTACTAGCGCAAACAATTTGCACACACACTCTTGTCTTGACTGACGGATGAACGGTTTGAGGAAACACACATACACGCACACTCAAACATGTGCAAAAACACACCTTTATCTCTCAAGGCTTTCATTTTGTGTATTTCCTTTCCTAGCCAAACATCAAAAGGTGAATATATACCATCTCTCATCACACAGACAAACAACAATATTACAATCCCCAGTATACTCGACAATGCCATTTTCAAAAAAAATGCCCCACCCTTGACAACTTGTGGAATGGGTTTGACGGGGGGGAAAAAAAGGAGGATTCAAACAAACGAGACATGAAAACACAACAAATACCTCCCTACAGCCAATCAAATATGCATGGCAGAGGACGTCTAGCTTTAAACTGACTACTGTCAGAATGAATAACACGCACCGAAAGCACAGCAGCAGTGACTTGCCTTCCACAGGTGTTTCGTCTGTGTCTTCATATTCTATTCTCTACATGTTCTATTTTTGCACTTAAGTCGTGTGCGTGCGTGTTTGCTCTCTCGAATAGAACACAGCTCAATAATGCAATGTCAAAAAGCACCAGAAGCTCCGATGAGTAGATGGGTTGCAAGACAAAAACAAGCAGCAAAACATAAGATAATTTTTCCTCCACATGTATATATAAATATATGTATTTTATTTTTTTACTTTTTGGTTTCATACAAATTTCCACGACATCCGTGCACCATAACTTCAAATTCGACAACTACTCGACATGAATCCTTTCAGTAACTTAACCGCCTCTCGGAATTTTCAAGCACAAAATGTTCCAAGAGTCAAAATTAATACACTCTGATTTTAAGAATGTGCCCGTCAGAGAGAACCTTGATATGTGAGATCCCAATAACTCATCTTTACTTTTTACTCCAGCCTTTGTTCCCCTCTCTTTCTGATCTGTAATTGAAAAAGCATTCCACTTTTTACTTTCCACCGCTATCCAAAGGCTAAATCCAAAACACCAGCCGAGAGGTTAGCCTGGTCACCTGGCACCCACAGTCGCTCTCTCTCTCTCTCTCTCTCTCTCTCTCTCTCTCTCTCTCTCTCTCTCTCTCTCTCTCTCTCTCTCTCTCTCTCTCTCTCTCTCTCTCTCTCTCTCTCTCTCTCTCTCTCTCTCTATAGTTCTCATACACACGTACACACACCTGGCTGCTGTGCTTCAATAAACTGTAAATTCCTCCTCTGCGCCCACCATACCCAAGCTAACCCTTTAAAAGTCACCCGCCTCCACCTTGTAATGCATGAACACACACACACACCACATTCACACATGCACGCACACACACACATGCACACTTACCCACTCACACACACTCACCCAGCAGTCCCACACAACAGACAAGCCCAAACACACAAAAAAACAATGTGGCTTAGTGGATGGTATCAAATTTAGTGGCCACGGGGATCTGGCTGGGGTCGTAAATCTATATCTAACATGTGAGAAAATCTCTACATGAATATCTAGAGACACGGAGGAGGGAGGGAGGGAGGGAGGAACCGACAGACAGACAGACAGACAGTGGGATATAGAGAGAAAGACAAAGAAGAGGAAGCAGAAGGCAAAGTGGGAGAAAGAGAGACACTAGATAAACAGCATAGGTAAGAGGTGTACAAAGAAGAATAAATAAATAAACAAACAAACAAAAGACGGTAGAGAGCGGGCGACAAAGCACGCGACGCAGGAGAGAAAGGGAATGAGTACGAGATAAATTTAAAATGGCAGATGGAGAAATAGAAAAGATTGACGGTGCAACAGAGTCACACACACGCACACACACGGATGCTGTGACAGTGAGAGATATTTGGAACGGAGAGAGCCAACAGAGTGAGAGAAGCAGGGCTGAGAGAGCGAGAGTCCCAGACAGACAGACAGAGAGCGAGAGAGAGAGAGAGATACATGACCCCTTCTCCCTCTAACAATGGCTCTTCATGTGGTGCCCAGCTTAGCAGGCGAGCCGCTGGAATCAGGAATGTGGAATGTGGGATTTCAGGCTTGGAAGTGATAGCTACTGTCTGTGTGTAATATTTAGGGCCGACACTGGGAGCCCCTCTGGCACGCCATGAAAACACATGGTTACCGCACTGCTTCTATTAAAACACACGTACGAAAAGAAGCGTAAGAAAAGCGCAAAACATTTGTGCGATAGGAGCTAGATATGTGTGCAACAATCACATGGGCATCTGAAATATGTCCTATGTGTAGGAGGAATGTCGGTATGTTCTCTCTTTTCACTGAATTGTTTCCATTGCCATATTTGTCATGCCAGTTGAGTAGCAGTTTGAATGACGCCGAGGAAGGATAGAAGTTTCTCTTCGGTGACAGTAGCAATTCCACAATGTAAAAATACAAGCTGAAATTCAAATTTTGGTTCAAAATGTACTTTGAATGTCAAAAGTAAAAGTAGCCATTATGCGGAGTGTGCTGGTTTTAGAGGGTTAGTATATAATTATACAATATAGTATTGTAAACATGTGTTTTTTATTGTCACGCTAAGGCTGATTTGAATTACTCTGACATAATGTATGTGTTGTTTCATGTGTTTTTTATGCGATATTAATCTGCAAAGTGAATATAGCTAGTGTGAGAAAAAAAATCCTCCTGAAATGTAGTGTAGAAACCTATATGCCATGTCTAATGCGCGGCCAAACTTTGTTCCACAAATAGAAGTTTGAGTTTAAATCTTTTTCTCCATAAATAAGAGTTGTGAGTATAAAACACACACACACTCACACACACACACACACACACACACACACACACACACACACACACACACACACACACACACACACACACACACACACACACACACACACACACACACAGCATATTGTCACTCTTTGTCTCCTGCTCTCTCTCTCTCTCTCTCTCTCTCTCTCTCTCTCTCTCTCTCTCTCTCTCTCTCTCTCTCTCTCTCTCACACACACACACACACAGGGAGCTAACATACACACTGCTGCTAACACAGGAGACAGTTGTTGCTGGCCGCCCCAATGCCTGTCATGGCTGTTAGGCCAAATCCCATGAATTATGGCTCTTCCAGATGTAAGAGATTTCTAAGCTGCCTCCATCGGCCTGCGGTCTGTGGTGAGAGGGAGAGAGAGAGAGAGAGACAGAAAAACAGTGACAGAGAGAGAGAGAGACACACAGGAAGAGATTTGGGTTTATGCAGTGTCATCCAAAAAAAATCCATCTTCCTTTTCTCCATCCCTCATCTTTATCATCTTTCTGTACTCTAATCGGAGGAAAGACTGTCATTACTTCCAATTACTTTTTGGACAAAGGTCTTATTTTACGTGTCACACATTTGAAATTTCCTACGTCTGCGGGAGAGAGTGGCTCCCCGTCTCGCTCCGATTGTTCTTCTTTAAGAACAGGGCCAGAATAAATAAGATATTTTTTGAGTAGAGGGCAACACAATCACCATGCATTCTACAGTTTTCAATGACTGTTTATTACCCATTTGGGGGGTTATTTCAAGGAGAAGTGGATGTAAAAAAAACGATATCACATCCAATACACAGCGGCATGTGTATGTGCATATTCATCCTTAATTATCCAATTGATTATGAGAAAGTATGACATCAAACTTTTTGTCACGTAAAAAAAAAGTTGCTGGAGGAATTATTGACACTTTGATCACTTTGTCTGACCGGTGCGTTAGTTTAATTTCCACGTCAACGCTCAAAATTCCACTCCTGTCGTTTCCCCTTACTTTGGGTTGCTCCGCTCTCACTCTTTCTCTCATTAGTACTTCGTAACCAGACAGTTTATTTGAAATTATGAAAGCATTACACTCTCTTGATGTAGCAGTTTAAAAATCAATAGCGAGAAACCCTAGCCGCCCTCACTTAAAGCCCCCTCTCCTATGGCAAAGAGGGGATGTCTCTTTCTCCCTTTCTCTTAAATGGTAATTTCATTTGCAGTCACTAAGACCTCGCCGATAATTACCAATGCCCTGAGAGAGTGAAAGAGAGAGAGAGAGGGCAGAGACAGGAGAGAGAGGGTACGAGGATAGGTGGATTAAGAAAAAAGGAGAATGTATGCCAGTCATTGGGAAAAGCTTCCATCTCTGTCTCTCTCTACCTCCTTTGATCAAAGTTAAGAACACATTGCCTTCGCTCTATCGCTCTCCCTGACACCAACCTTCTGAAAAGAAAAGATGGAGGAAGGGGAGAAAAAAGGTGAGTGGGGAGGACTAGAAAAAAAGGAAAGATCCCTGAAGTCTTAAATAGCAGGCCTTAATTTTGACATTGAACCCTCTCTGTTCTTGGGTTACAGCGGGGGCCCGTCCATTTGCAGAGCGAGCGCCCACTATCCATTTTTTTTCTACCCCCCCCCTCGCTCTCTCTCTTCCTCCCTTCTTCATCTTTCAAATGAACTAATCAGAAAGAGGAATATGAAGTGTCCTGCAGGATCCATTTCTCTAGGAGCATATGGCAATGATTGATGGGGGACAACTTTGACTTTCCCAGGTCGTCCTCCCTCCTTCTCCTCCTCCTTTTGCACACATCTGGGGGCATGCAATAATTCTCTTAATTTTTAGACCCCGACCCTTCTTCCTACTTGCTACCCTCTTTTTTTTTCTTTCAAAGAACTTCAATTTCACTTTGGTTAAAAAAGAAAGAAAAAAAAGAGCCTCCTCTCAGCTTATCCTCCCCACCCCCCTCTCCGAGACTCTCTCAAGGCTAACACAACCAGTCATTTTGTCTGGAATAAAAGGTACTGTAGTGGTTGCCAGATGTTTATAAGGACTGTTGGGGCAATCCCCTTGTTTTTTTTTATGGCTCCCCATAATTTTTCTTGCTTGCTTTTAGAAAAGAAAACGAGAAAAAAAATGCCTTAAGAACAATTTATGTCATACTATGGTAACTGGATTTACCATATGTGTAATGTTTGTTGATATTTCATCGTGACTAATACTGTAAAAGACCCACAAGGAAGTGGGTTTGTTAGTTACCTGTGTTTATTGCTTCTGAATGGAGCGGCATCTTTCACAAAAAAGCTGCACATCCCTCAATCAGATTGATTCAAATCTAGTTCAGACGAGGAGCGGAGGAAAAAATATGTTTTTATTTGGTTTCAGTTTTGTTTGGTGGCTCCTTTTATTCGAACCTCAATGAAATGAAATGTAAGATATAAGACTTAAAGACAAAAGTTCAAAATGGCTCATTTAAAGGTGCTCTGATGATCTTTCAGTTTGTGTTCATTCTTGCACCCCCTTTGGACAAAAATTGTAGTGTTTTTGCTACGCCAGCTGTTGTTCCTGGGTGAGCATACCCATGCCAAAGGCATTAAAAAAACTGTGTGCAAACAGCATTTGTTGCTCTGATGGTCTCGTTTGCTGTTGCACTTTATTTATAAACATCAGAGGAAAAATTTGACTTTTTCGGAAATATTCCAAAAATATCCTCTTAGCACCTTTTAAAGCATTTTGAAATACCTACAATCTTTTCAGAATGTTATGAGAGAGAGAGAGAGAGAGAGAGAGAGAGAGAGAGAGAGTCATAGAGAGACAGCGAGAGAGAGAGAGAGAGAGAGAGAGAGAGAGGGAGAGAGACAGCCATCTCAAACCCTCCCACCGACAGCAACTGGGCCTTGTTAGCTGTGCATTGAAATCATCTTTGACTCCGGGGTTTAAAATAACAGAGAGGAACTTGGAACCGCTAAATGCTTTTGGGAAACCCAGCCGTCCTCCTTTTTTCGCTGCCATGTGATGATCCCACCTCTGAAATATTCAGCGCCATTAACATTCCGATGGGTATCATCCCCCCTTTCAGACCCAATTCGCTCTGCTCCTTCAGACCTGTGGGCCAAGGCAGGGAGAGGCCCGCAGCAGCAGATGCTATCTCTTCTCATTCTTCACCCCAATCCCTCCTCCTCCTCCTCCTCCTCCTCCTCCTCCTCCTCTTCCTCCTCCTCCTCTTCCTCAAAACGCACACACTTATAGGTCACTTCCACCAGGAAATGAGGAATAGGGACAGGATTTTATTTTTATTTTATTTTTTATTATAAGAATAAATCAGCATAATACAATTTTTTTTTAGACCAGTTTTTTTTTTATGGAAGTGGTGGAGTATTTGAACTTGTTTCCATTCATAACTTAAACATGGGATTTTTTTTAAAACTTAATTCAATTGCAGGCTGTTTTTAAATGTAATTGTTTGACTTCAGCATACTTTCCTGTTGTGCTGTTCAGACAGTGCTCTGTTGTCTTTTCAATACTCGCCCATTAACACAACTTCCATCAGCTTTATTGTCCAATAGAGCTGAAATGTGTTGGATCTTAATTGCTAACGATGTGACCCATGTGGGTAAATTGTTTTGCCAATCAAATTGTATGTTCCCTCCTATACTTAAGGCTGCTTTCATGTTGTGTGTATGTGTGTGTGTGTGTGTGTGTGTCGATCTCTGTCTGTGTATGTGTGTGTGTGTGTGTGTGTGTGTGTGTCGATCTCTGTCTGTGTTTGTGTGTGTGTGTGTGTGATCCTTAATGTTGTGTGATCATGTGAGAGACAGAGCACTACACTTTGAGCACAATTAGCCAGGCATTTAGCCGTCTTAATTGGTGACATTCGATCTCAGGCACTCGCTGATGAACCACTTAGCAGCAGACTTATGGATTAGCTCCCGGCACATGCTCGCTCTCTTCCTCAGATGTAACTAACCGGTCAGGAATTAGTGCTTTTAACACAGCCGTAACAAATGAAGACAACTGTATTGACTCGCACAGGGGGGAAAAAACTACTTTATCTTGCAATTTGCTCTTGCAGGATTCCGTCTCTCCCCTTCCAAGTCTTATCCCTAGTCCCTTTTTCCCCCTTCTTATCCTATGTCACGTCATGTGTTTTCTCTTCTTATCAACTCAAGCGAGCTATTGTTTAAATTTTTTGCTTCTCTCCGTTTCAACCGCCATGTTGGCAGCGGGCCCACTCACATTTGGCCCTGACAGTATTTGGCTGGTTTTTTTTTTTTTTGTGTGTGTGTGTGTGTGTGTTGTCGTCATGGCGCTGAGGCTGTCTCAGTTGTCTGGGCAACATGTGCCGCGGCTCATGGGAGACTCATAAATGTCATGTATCGACGGAACCGCTCTAGAGAGCAGGAAGTCCTTGCCAAAAAAAAGAAGATAGATAGAGCGCCACTGGTGTTGGGGATGCCATGTTGCTTTAAATCATGTTGGCGCGGACACACACGTGCACACTTGGACAAATATGCATGCAACCGTTCATAACAATACACACACACACAGACTTACCGACATGTATTCTTAGGAAACAACAAGCTATGCATGCAGTGAACTAAAAAAATCACTCAGATAGTATAGATGTGTTCCTCCTCCGCCGTTTATTATTGCCCTCCCATTTTATTTTATTTTTTCTCAAAAAAAAAAAAAATTCAAGGAGCCGATTCAGCAGCCCCCACCTCTGTAGGTGTGTCACATTCGGTGGCACACGTTCCCCTCCCCAGGTCAGTGTCATGTGGCTGGACCTACAGAGCTCACAGGCTTTAAACAGGGAGAGACAGCGCTTGTCCGTTAGATTAGCGTGCTCCCAACGTCACATGCCTGGGCCTGCACGTCACCACTTGTCTGGAGGTGCCTGTCTAGGTTCATTTAGAATACGCCAAGATGTAAGGGGAAATGGAGACATTTTGTCAAATAGGTAAACAAAAAATCTCTGGCGTGCATGCAGTGTGTTTGAATTTGGGGAACGTTTATTTGACTTGATGTTGCATGTTGTGTGAGTTTTTGGCATGAACCTAGTTTTTTTTTTTTCGTTTTTTTTTTATCAATAAAAATGTCTTTTTGAATTTTTTCTTCACAGATCAGAAGTAAATATTCCTGACCCTGCATCATTATTATTCAACACAAAACACATATTCTAACCAACAAAGCAACTCCGGGCCGAGGCGAGGGCCAGCCGGCATTTCAAACGCCTCCTGAGATTCCAGATATTCTAATACCGTGGGACCACCGCTCATATTTATTGTGGGAATCAGAATTTATGATGAGTAAATTGGGCTTCTTCATCTGTGTGCCGGGGGGGTTGCAACATGCGGCCGAGATGGCTTGACTTATTGATTACAGGGAGCAGTATGCCCCATTTCAAAGGGAAGGAGAGCCCCCGCCACGCAACTTCTGAGAATTAATTTGCCCGGCATGGGCCTTCATGAGAAACACATGTCCATACACACACACACACACACACACACACACACACACACAAAAGCAGGCATAGACACAAACAGGCACACAGAAACCAAAGCCTGCAGGTAAAAGAATCACACTCCAAAAAAAGAAGGAAAAAAAAAGCTTCACATGCGTGCAGCCTCCAACCCAACACACACACACACACACACATACATGCGACCAATTTTTGCGGTGCTCCAGGTGACAAGACAAGGCCGTTTTATTGTAGCCAAAGATTGTGCAAAGATTGTGATCGTACTTGCTGGCACAGGCATAAACAGACACGTACTCAGACGTACTTCCACTGTCTGACAAAAATAAATAAATCAAACCTAGAAAGTTGCACATTTATTTCATTTGTTCTCTACAAGGGAACACTAGTTTATTTCTAGCTTCTGCATGGTTCACGTTAAAAGTTACACTAATGTTATTTGTACCATTCAAATGTAAAATGTTTACAACCAGTTTTCTCATTAATGAAAAAATGGAAAAGAAAAGAAAAACAAGAAGAGTTACAATACAAAATAGTGACTGAAAAGAATTACAACAACAACAAATAAAAAAACAAATCTCTTTTGGCCTTTCAACATCCAGTGACACTGTAACCGTACAGGAGGCAGAAGAATATGACTCCCCGACACGGTCCCTCCCGTCCAAATCGTTTCCCCAGATCGCCGCCACCACAGCTGAACTATCAGTGGCTCATCCCTGGCATTGTCCACTGGATCGCCCCTCTGCACTCAGACACCGGCTCCTATTTCACCCAGCAGCACCCGCGCTAATTTATCATCGTGCTTCGTGACAGACAACACATCTGTGTGTGTGAATGGATTGAGTGAGGACAGAGGGAAGTGAAGAAGGACAACAGGGGAGGAGGAGGAGGAGGGGGAGTAGAAGTAGTAGGAGGAAATATGGTAGCGGTTCGAGGATTGGGATCGCACAATAGCCAAGGCTTTTTTAAGGGTCATATTTAGTTTGAAGGGCCCCATCCTACCCTTCGCCCGACCTCTCTCTATCCCTCCTCGTAACATGCTGTCAGCTAACATACACCCCCCCCCCCCCCCCCTCTGCAACAACTGGACAGCTCATTGTCTTGGGGCTATCTTACATTACAGCCTCATATACTCCAGGTGTGATATGGAAAAGCATTAAAGAGCTTACGGAGTGAATTGTGAATGTATATATATACTTGCAGAGGTTTTACGTTGCGAAAAAAAAAATTGCTTTGCAGGCTACGGAAGGGGCAAGTCTGTGGCATCCATTTTTTTTCACACTGGTCCTGTTGTGAAACATTGTATTCTAAATATTTCTAATTTATTTATGATATGATACGGCTTGAATGGCGCCTTTCCGTGTTTGTCAGCATTGGAGTGATGAACTTGATTGGCAGATAGGTGGGAATACGGACGGACAACAGATGGGGGAGACACAGGCTTAACACACGCCACACTGGTTGTGTGTTTGTGCGTACATGCGTGCTGCATAACACGGTTCAAGGCAGCAGGTGTGCGCATACACGCGTTCTCATGTGTGTGTTCAAGCAAGCATATCTGTTTACTTTTTTTTTGTTGCACTCTCCAAAACCCACTCACATTTGAATGCAGGAGACAGGACCCATCTCCCTGCTCTGTGAGCCGCTAGACAGCTCAGTCAGAATATTTTAGAACACACACACACACACACACATGCACACACACACCAAACAATCACACACCAAACACACACACACACACACACACACACAGGCACACAAAACGCCTCCCTGGGGTACCCCATCTGCGGTGCCTGGGGAGAGCAAAATGGAACTTTTTTAAAAGCCAGAAACACTTCTCCCGAACAAACTCGTCTTGCTTAATAATACCACACCCGCGTCTCTTTCTCCACTCTCTCTCGCGACAGGCCGTCATTATCTACAAGAGGGCGGGTGGTTTTTTTTTTTTCGGCTGCTTTTTAGGGAAAGGTCGCCGTGGTTGTTGTTGTTGTTGTGGTGTCTTGAAAGCCTTGCTACATGACGGATGGCAAAAAAGACGATAAACTATTTGGAAATCTATGCATCAACAAATACATTTCGGTTATGGAAAAGAAAAGGGAAGGAGATTGGTGAATTTTGGATTTAGCGTGAGGGTGCAGCGACTTGAAAACATTCGATTGACTGATTTGTTTTTACCTGCAGTAAATGCTGCAATACTTTGGGTGGTAGTACATTGAGGAATCAAAAAATATCTGTCTTGTAGAGTTTTTTTGTTTTTTTTGTTTTACCTTATGAGAGCATATACAGTCTAAATTTCTGTAGTTGAGGTAGATGAACTTGTGTACACACAAAAAAACAAACACACGCAGACTCCAGGCACACAACCAGTATGTATACAGACAAACACACATGCACCTTCTGCTCTTATGAAGATAAATATGGCAAGGGGTAGATTTTTTTTCACCCGCACCCACTGAACTGGACACACACATTCATCTTAGCTGAATTTGGTGGTGTTTTGGTGTGTGTGTGTGCCTGTGATGAGGGGGTGTTTCGGGGAGACGGGGGGGGGCCACATATTGGGGATACAGCAGGCAAGGGTGTGTGCACCTCACTGCCTTTTCAATGTATGGAAATGTATGTGCATTTTTAAAGTAAGGGGGGGTGCTAAATTTATTTCCCCCCATCCACCCTTTCGCCCCTTCCTCTCTCTCCACACCTCATTCCCGAAGCTGATAGACCTATGGAGGCATGATAGATGGAGAGAAAGAGGGATGGAGGGGGTCTCTGCACGGATGCATACACACATGCATGGATGTATATACAGCACACACTAACTGTCCTCCCAAACACATGCTATAAAGTCCCTCTCACCCTCACACACACACACACACACACACACACACACACACACACATACGTATGCATACAAATACACACTTCTGAATGCAGGATTCATGCGCATACCAAACGTAATCCATAGTTTTACATAATGGGGAGGAGAAAAGAGGGGAGGTGAGCCGACTCCTGTAGCCGGGTGATAAAGATAATATGAATCATCTGACTCTTTCTTCCTAGCCTGCGTATGTATACACACATTCACCTAGGGGAGAGGCTGATATGCTATAGGGGAATATAATGAGATATGGAGAAGGTCCCCCCTGATCGTCAAGAACACATGTGGGTCATATGTGTGCTTTGTGCAATTTTCACAATGTATAAGGATTATGGTTCACGGTATGCAGAGATTTAAGGGAAATTGCTCCAAGTGCAAGTCATCTGTGTGCGGAATGGCAAAAGCTATTGCAGTATTTACGCGTATTGCATAAAGCCAATCGCACTGGGATTTCACAATGGAGTGCACTGTTTTGATATGCAGCTGATGGATTTGCTATTTTGTATAATGGTATGTATATATTGCGAGATAGGAGTTTGTTTGTCGCTGGAATTAATTAAGCAAAAAAAAAAAAAGTATGCAAAGCACTCTACATACAAACAAAAAGAGGAGCCACTGTTAATTATTCAGAGAAAGTTAATTTTTCTGAATATAATTAAAGGCATTTAACCATCAGGGACAGAGTGAGATCAAAGATGTATATTTGATGTCATGCAGATAGCATTTTTAAATTAGCAAACCCTCTTAACTTTATAATTATCTTTGCTGTGAGAACTGAGGCAGGAAGTTCTTTTGTGTTAATTCTGGGGCTGAAATATTCTCCTAAGAATTAGATGGAAATTAATTAGAAATAATTTGCAGATATACATGCAGATTGCATTTACAATGCAAATAAATCTTAGCAGAGCAGAACTAAGAAAGTTTTTGCAGTAGTATTCTGTAATAATAAATAAATAACAGTAAGAAAAAATTAGGCAGACTATTTTTATCCAAGTATATTAGCTCATTAACATGACATTTTAAAGATATTTTTGCAATTTAAATATGGATATATTTAGCTACGCAACATGACAATATTCACCGTTCTTAGATTCCTGCTTTCGAACATGTATGTCACAACAGCCGCCTTCTCCCCCTCTCTCCCCATGTTTCTGCAGAAGCTGACACACACAGTAATGTCCAAATGTATCAAGAAAGAGAAATAGAAAGAGGGAGTGAGATAGGGTGTGGTGTGGTGGTGTGTGTGTGTACAAGAGAGAGAGGGAGAGACAGACAGAGAGAGAGAGGGAGGTTGAATTCTATCTCCAAGTATCAGTGGCCCCACGGAAAAAAATAGAATTGTTTCCTCCATATTAGGAATCAAAGCTAAGCCCGGTGTTATTGTGTGTGTCCACCATTTTGACTGCAGCCGACAGACCTTGAGGAAGCAGGTGCAACCGGGATGAGTGTGTGTAGGTGTCACTGCAGTTTATTTATTCATTTTACCCTTTTTTTATTTTTTTGCAGGTCATAACGCATGCTTCTTTGAATTATTTTCCGCATCCGAATTGTTGAATTTTTATTTAAATGTGTGTGTGTGTGTGTGTGTGTCTGTGGCTGTGTCTGTGTGTGTGTGTGTGTGTTGCATTCATATATATGCATATATGTCTTGCTGTGTTGAATCTGAGTGAGTGTGTCCATGTGTGTGTGTGTGGCGGGGTGCAGAAGCATGTACGCCTGCAGGTGTGCGCGCCTGGTGCATTTCTAGTCCCGGAGAAGTGTTGACCTGGCCCACTGCCCCCCGCACAGCCATGCTGTGTTTCTAGAGGACCCCTTGAACTTGACCGTGGTGGAGGGAGAGGAGAGGGGCTGACGCGACTGAGGCTTAAAACAAACCACTCTGATGGACAACAAAGACAAGGGAGGTGTGTGTGTGTGTGCGGTGGGGGGGGAGGTGGGGGGGGGGGGGGGGGGGTTGGCTTGGGTTGGTGGGGGGTTTGGGACTCAAGAGGGAGGGAAGGTCCCCGGGGTGCAAAGAGTGTTTGTGTTGGTGTGTCCATATGTAGTTTCTCAGGTCTTAGAAATCTGCTCCTTCCTTCAATTATTCATTCATTCATTTTTTTCGTGACTTTTCAAATGCCCACCTTCATTAGACTGGGCCATTTTTGGGGGATTTTTTTTTTTATTACGAACCGCTTTTTCTAAAAAAGACAAGGAAGACCATTTTAAATAGAGGTCAAATGCTACCACAATAAAACAGCATTGTGTGGTTGTGAAGCCAGTTCACGTCAGCAACATGTGTATACTGAGATATGCACGCTGTATGTGTTGTGTCTCCATGCATATAGGGTGTCATTTAAATGTTTGCGTGCATTAATGCTCGTATTTATTTTCGTTTTCATGTGTATCCGTACGCGGTCCTCCATATGTGGATTGTAGGTTTTGAATTAGTGTGTGTGTGTGTCTGTGTGTGTGTGTGTTTGTCTGTGTGTTTGTGTGATCGAGACCAATATTCCAAATAGATGGGTTCAAAGAAGAAGCTGCAGGAGGAAGACGAAATGAGTCAGACAAATGGGATGGAGGGAGGGAAGAGAGGAGAAGGTTTATTAAGGAGGTAGAGGATGGAAAAGCAGGATGAGAAAAAGAGGTAGGCATTAGAGAGGAGTGTTAACATGGCGAAGGAGGAGAGGAGAGGAGAGGTGGATGGTGGGAGAACAGGTGGGGGTGGGAGGGTGTTGAAAGAGGTCAGGGAGCATTGTGTCTTTTGGCAAGAAAAGTGTAAGTGTGTGTGTGTGTGTGTGTGTGTGTGTGTGTGTGTGTGTGTGTGTGTGTGTGTGTGTGTGTGTGTGTGTGTGTGTGTGTGTGTGTGTGTGTGTGTGTGTGTGTGTGTGTGTGTGTGTGTGTGTGTGTGTGTGTGTGTGTGTGTGTGTGTGTGTGTGTGTGTGTGTGTCTCCCTAATTGTGAGTAGAAGGTGAGGGGTGAGGCCTAGGCACGCTTCCCCACAAAAACAGCAGATAGAGATGGACAGTCAGAGGCAGCAATGTAATATAAATGTGTGTGTGTGTGTGTCTGCATGTGCACGTGTGTGTGTATGTGTGTGCATGCTTGTGTGGGCCTACGAGTGTGTGTGTGTGTGTGTGTGTGTGTGTGTGTGTTTTAATAGCCACAGTCAGAGAGCCTCTGTCAGACGGTCAGCTAATTGGCCATCTTACAAGTACAGAGGAGGCTGCTCGCAAATTGGCAAAAAGGGCAACCGGCTTCAATCTGATACCAAACTCCTTTCTGTCACAATGCTGTCCATTAGACAACAGCTTAAGTCAGGGAAATGGAACAAAAATAAAGAAAAACAGAATACAAAACAGGGGGAAATAGTGGCGTAATTGCGCTTCGGAGACTCGTGTTGTTGCGCTTGACCCGTGTGTAGCGAGACAACGGGGATCATGCAAGATTTAGCGTAAATAAGAAATTGTAGCTGAGACTTCAACTCATTTGGCCGGGCGTGTTTTTTAAATGTATTTATTTTTTATTATTTGTCTGTGTGTGTAAGCGTGTGTGTTTCCCTGTTGCAGGAGTCTCATGTATTTTAATCCATGTAAAGTCCCAACTGGGTTCCAATTAGGAACAGGTTTCCTAAAGCCCTAAGGGGAATCCGATAATTATGCTGTTGACTGTGGTTGTGACTTAGAGGTGTGTGTGTGTGTGTGTGTGTGTGTGTGTGTGTGTGTGTGTGTGTGTGTGTGTGTGTGTGTGTGTTTACAGGGGGACTACCACATTGTATGATATTCCTTTCTTATGTTGCTGTAATGTTTACAATGTTGAATTGTTGGCTGTATCAAATGACCTCATAATTAGACACGATACATGGATTCAAATCTTCTTATCTCAGTTGTTTATCATGGGTGCTGAGCCTAACTAACACACACACACACACACACACACACACACACACACATACACACACACGCACACTTGTATATCATGTTATGTGCTGAATCTAAGCTTGAAGGCACAACAAGCTAATATTGAGTTGTCCCTGAAAAATGTTCGGTCTCATTGGTGTGTGTGTGTGTGTGTGTGTGTGTGTGTGTGTGTGTGTGTGTGTGTGTGTGTGTGTTAGTGTGGTCTAATAGGACTGCACAGTGGGTGGATTGGCCTACTCTTTTTTATCTTCTTTGTAATGTTTACCCTTCTGATGTACCAAATGATTCCTCATAATTAGGCTATGATCAAGTGATTCAAATTTCTCTCATCTCGGCTGTTTACACGTCAGGTTTAAAAATCCAAGCGTGAAGGAACAGCAGCCATATTTATTATCCATGCCCCAGTATGTATGAATATAGATAGTACAGTATATCTGAGAATCTGGCTTTGTGTACAAACGTGCGTGATGACTGTTGTGTTGTTGTAGGTGTGCGTATACGTGTTATGTGTGAGTGTGACAGTTTGCGGTGCCCTAATGCTCTCCTAAACCCCTTCGCCCCGGCCGTCTAACCTTGAAAAAGAGAGAGTGACGCTGATGTAGTGGACGCCACAGCTCTCACATCTAAACCTAAATGTTGAAAAATGTCCCCTCGTATAAAAATGGATGACCCAACTGTGGAGCAACCATTGGTATATATAAATACATAGTTTTTTTGCAAAGGCTGCAGCTGACACGAAAAGCCAAGAAAAATGTCGAATTTGTTTTCTTCGGCTATGGTTTCTCTCTCTACAGTTTAAAAAGCTTGCTATGGCGGCAAAAAAAAAAACGGCGCCGTGTTTATTTTCAGCACTGCAGTGTTTCGGGGGGATGATAGGGCCCTCCTTCACTGTGTATTCATGAACTCTTATTGTGGTTGCCACTATTTCCATATCGTAAAAAAAAAAAAAAAGCCTCACAGTGGGGAATTGAATACGATATGTTTACAGCGTTTTCTCTTAATCCGTACAGATGGACATACTGGGGTATATGTGCATGTCTCTGTAAACTGTTGTAGACTTATTCATATCCGACCAGATCCCGGGGAGGGGGGGTATGGGGTTTAAATAAAATCCAACTCCACAATTTACAAATCTGAGATAATTTTCACACTCCCCTCTGAAGATTTTTTTATTTAATTTTTAACATAGAAATGAAGGGAGTAAAAGGCCTGATGTGGGGTGGAAGGGGGGGGGCATAAGGAATCTTTTTGAGACTGCAAAACAGCATAATTGTTTTGCTATCCAATCGGGTGTTATACTACACATAATATATGGTTATTTCATACAGCCTCCAGACTGCCAAGATGTTTTCAATTTGGCACAGCCCTGCGATCATGATATCACAGAGAGAAAAGAGAGAGAGAGAGAAAGAGAGCTTCCAGTCTGGGATGGCCAGAGCAGTGAGAGGGCGATCATTTCACCAAACTCAAAGGCTTTTTTTCCCTCTCTCTCTCTCTCTCCCTCTCTCTCTCTCTCTCTCTCTCTGGGACGAATAATTCCACAGTTGCTGAGGCACTGAAAAAGCAATCTGCGGAATACCCCAGGGTCATGTCTGTGGCCGGATGATTTGTGTGAAATGTCATACATTAAATATAAGTTTAACATTCAGCCCGGTGCACTGTAAAACTGCCCTGTCGTTGCCACAGTCCGCCATTTCCCTCCCTTGTGCAGGGAGGGTTCGGGTTCAGGAAAGCGGTCACAAAGGAGTCGGTCACACAAACACACACACACACACACACACACACACACACACACACACACACACACACACACACACACACACACACACACACACACACACACACACCCTGTGTCTGCCCAATCTTAGAGGGAGGGAGTGCGGGGACGACGGGGAGTTGTGAGGCCATTCGATCCACAGCTGCATTTCATTTACGAATGCGAGAGCGCACTAACTTTCTTTTTTTCTCGAAAAAATATATCTATATAATTTTTTTCTTTTTTCAATTTCATCTTGTATTTTTCCCAGGGAGCTTTTGGGGCCAGACAGGCACTGGGGAGAGAGGGAGGAGGGGTGGGGGGGGGGGGTAGACAGACAGACAGATGGACAGAGAGACGGACAGTTTGTCTAGAGGCAGGTGTTGAATTCACGTCCAGGCTGGAGATGAGAAAGTAAGAGAAGGGAAAGAGAAAGAAAAAAAAGGGTTGTAACTAATTCATAAAGTTTCAGGAAAATAGCAGCCACTGAGAGGGAGAGAGAGAGAGAGAGAGAGAGAATGGAGAAGCGAGAGAGACAGAGGAAAAAAGGTGTCTCCAGGGACTTCAGTGAAGCAGTCATCCCAGAATGAGAGAGAGAGGGAAGATTCTGTCCATCCTAGCAGATGAGAAAGAAATGACAGAGAGGGTACAAAGGATGTCATGCGCCAGATGGACAACTGATGAGTTTTCTGCCTTTGCTCTTTGTCTTTCTGTGTTATTTATTTATTTATTTATTGTTGTGCTCTTCCTCGTGGCTTGTTTGTTTGTGCTCAGTCTGTCTGTCTTGTGCCTCCTGGAAGGTTTCTGTCTGAAATGACTACAATACCATTGTGCGGTTGATATGGAGAGGGGGGGGGGGGGGAAACCAGTTGTAGATATTTCAGAAATGTGAAATTCATTGAAGATGTTCAACGTTGCCGATGATCAAAGAAGGGCAAACACTGGGGAAGTTTTGAGTGCAGAAAGTATAAAAACACTAAATGGGCCCTGGTGAAGCTGTGCCAGACCCATTTGATATTGTTCATGAATCTAATTATGCACCTCTTCGCCTTTTTCTCAAAACATTTCTTATCTACTTGGCACAGTTCAATTTAGGTATTTGCCTGGTGGTGTTCGACAACATTTGCATCAAAAAAAAAGAAAAATCCATGGACCCTCTCTACAAATTCCTCCTTTAGTATTGCCCATGAAAGGGCTTACCACCAGATTTATCAATTTCACCTTGAAGGTGTTGTACTAGCCGGTGCATTTGTAAGCAAGTGGGAACTCTTTGAAGACAAACACACAGTATATATATATCGTACAATCTGCGCCCCCACCCCCCTTTCCTGCCCCCTTTCTCCTCCCCTTCCCACTCCCTACTTCAAAGCGGAGAGGCTTCAGATGAAGGTTTGGACAGAAATGGAAAACAAATTGTTCATTTGTATCTGGGAGGAGACCAGACACTTGAGCAAATTTTGTCTGCATCTCTCTCTCTCTCTCTCTCTCTCTCTCTCTCTCTCTCTCTCTCTCTCTCTCTCCCTCTCTCTCTCTCTCCACACACTTAGGGTGAGGTTATCCTAAGGTGGGATTCGAGGCCTTAGCAATTTGCTATTTTAAAAAGTCTCAAACAGGCAATCAAATATGTGTGAGAGAGAGAGAGCGAGCTAGTCAATTAGTCAATGATCAGCTTCAGGATAGATCTAGTGGATACGTTAAACAAACATGCAACTTGAAGGAGAAAGTGCTGCGCTGCTCTGTACACTCGATGCTGCATTGATGTTTTATTAACACTGCAGTGGGTGATAACTTTAACATAAGGACAAGTTGCTTCAATACTTCCCTTTTTACAAAGTATTTTTGTAACATAGTAAAGCAGAAGTTATTAAATAATCCACATTTTAAAAGCGCCGTGCCAGTGAGGGTCCAATAGATTATAATGTAAACTGGATCATCGTTTTAGGTCATGATAATGATTTAAACAGCTGTCTTTCTTTACTGTTGGTATGAGTCTAATAAAATGAAATACAAATACAACTGAACACAGAAAAGGTTCTGAAGCGCTTCCACCAACACAAAATAATGAAAACCCTTTGGAGCTAATTTTGCCCACATATGATAAACACACTCCTTTTCTTAACACTTGTGACATAGCCATTTCCATATATTATACAATAGAAAAAAGGCCTTGTAACTTTGATCGTCAAGAATATAATTATACGTATATAGATTTGACATCAACCGGCAGGCTGGACTTCACTAGAATAGACCATGTGGAGTTCAATAGATAGGCCTTGTATATGGCATCTGAGAAGCATTCAGATAGCATGCATATCACTCTGCTTCACTCTCAGTGGTGATTCGCTAACAACGAATGCAAACCATATTGAAGATAAAGAAGAAACGGCTTCACACTTAAAGTCAGGCCGTACACCAATTTACCGTGTCGGTGTTTGATTGATGAGATGAAGGGGGCCATGTGGTCCGACAGAATTGTAACTGCCACTTTCTTTAGTATTACCGCCTCTCTCCATTCAAGCACCAGTGCAGGCAGGGTACCTGGGGAATTTACACCCATGTGTCTGGTGTGGGTTCAAACAGGGATTGAATACCTGAGTCAGTGTGCTGCACCTGTGGTTAGCATGGTTGCTAGCATCTAAAGTGTATATATATATACAGTGGATCTGAGCCCACAATGGTGTATGGCTGAGAATGAGGGACCCTGTATACCGCGATGATGTATCACAGTAATTCATATGTGTTTTGAGCTTCAGAAGCTGTGCTCAGGAGAAATGGGTTGATGGGGAGAAGGCCAGACCACTGGCTTCCTTGGCCATTATCTACAGGAGAGGCAAATCAAGCCAGCAAATCAGGAACAATGGAGCCTTCAAAGAGCAGAGTGGGGATCAAAGCAGCGCTAACTGGCCATTGCAATCCAATTGAAAATGTTCACTTTGCATCTCTCCAAAGGTAATGGATGTAGGGAGAGTGGGAGGTGAAAAGAAAGGGCTGCCCGCTCGCATTTGACGCAAAATTATGGAAGGTATATAAGACGAGAAAAGAGGGAGGAGAAAGAAAAAAAATGCTGGTGACAGGCTTGGCCTTCTGGAGTCATCTGCTGTAGAAGCTTCATAATGTCCCTTTGGTTATTTTGACTTTGAATTTGCCAAAGACCAATTTTTTTCTCACTCCTCTTTTTTTCTCTCTTCTTTCTTTGAACCTTCCAATGGCAACATTATGATGATATATGAGATGCTACACTATGGCACTTGTGCATGTGGAGTAGGATTGAGGCAGGCTATTTTCTTAAAGTGTCCTCTCTCACTCTCACTCTCTCTCTCTCTCTCTCTCTCTCTCTCTCATTCTCTGCATCTCTCTCTATCCCTCTCAGCCACTCTCCCTATCTTTGTCCCCCCCCACTTCCATCTTTTCCATCTCTCCATTTGAATGTGTTGATCACCTGGGGAGATGCTGCATTAATGCTGACGCCCGGTAAAAAAAAAAGAAAAAAAAAGAAGAAGCAGCAGAATCTCCTCTTTATTTATCTGCACTAAAATTCCTCCCAATCTTTCCAGCACATTTCACTCAATCACGCAACTCGGGCCGTTCCATTAGCCACACAGGGGCGTTGTACCTCATTGGGCACAACACGCCCCGCACTTCTATGAATATAGATTCCCCTAAATTATGTATAATGGGGAGTGCTCGGGATTTTAGCATTTTTCGCTAAGAGGGTTTTGAGGGTGTACGAGTTGTTTCTGGTGCTTTTTGGAGTGCATCTCGATAAATGGCAAAGTGTGTGCAAGAAACCGGGGGTACGGTGTGTATTCGCTTCCGTTTACAGTTTGTAGATTGTAAGTGGAGTAATGTATATTGTGTGTGTGTGTGTGTGTGTGTATGATCATCTTGAAGTTTCCAATAGGTCAGAGGAGAGTTTACTGAGGGCACCATTATGTATGATGGAAGAAAGGTTAGACATAGGCCTAAATATGCTTTTTTCCCCTGGTGGATTTTTCGCACCTTTTGACACATCTCAATTTCACAAACAGTTCCTTTTGAGGCAACAAGAATTCACATATATAGAAGTTTGTATGTACACTACATGTTCATATGATTGCTTTATTAAAGGTGCACAATGCAGTTTCTGGGGAGGGGGATTCGCTTACATTTGCAGAGCTTGCGGTTAGTTTACAAAACAAGTTTTCTCTACATGCAATTCTTAGTATTGAATAATCCTCTCATCATAAATCAAAATGAAATTCATTTTGAGGCACCTGGAACCAAACACAAGACTAGAATGTGTTTGTAAACAAAATGGTGGGCCCTGCTGCTGTAAACAACAACAACAACAACAGTGAAACAGTCCATTGTAAGCTAGCTTTCTAACTTCTAGCTTTCAAACAGTGTTTCCAGGGATCCAATTTTTCATGTGAGTAAAATTGTATCAAATTGACTTATAAGAATATACCTTAGAAAATGTTCACTTCTCTGACACACCCAAAGTGACATAGAGCACCTTTAACTTTATATCTCAGCAGCGCAAGTTGAACCGACCTCATAAGCAACTGCAAGGTCTCGAGGCTATAGCTAGGGAGTCTGAATCTGACGTCTTGTTGTGCCCAACATTCTGTTACGCTCCCGAGTGAGAGCAGTGTGACTAATTGGACGGTAAGTAATTTTAATTCGCATGTTGGCAGTTGGTGTCCGTGTTGCTCAGCGGGAGGGAAGGCCACAGCTGAGCAATACACACAAACACAGACCAGCCATTCTATAATCACAACAAAATCAACATCCTCATTACTGACTCCAAGCTGTTGCAGACATCAAAAAGAGCTTCAAAACTCTTTCCCTCTTGTTTTCAGGGAGTGATTATGTTTAGAATCAGGCCAGACCACATCAACTTTTTTTTCTGTATTTTATTCAAAATTGTTTTGCAAAGAGACAAGTTCACCGAAATACTAACAACCAATGAGGGGGGGGGGTAAAGTTAGAGATATTTTGAAACTGTTTCATAGTTCTGGCAGTTCAATTATTTTGTTTCTAACGTAGTGCTGTAATCATTTTTGCAACATGACAGTTAGAACCTTGAATACTTTTTTCAATAAGTAAAAACATTCCAGTGAAAATGAAGTACTTGTTTCATGTCTATTGGGCAGGTTTTTCTTCCACGCTCATAAGCGGTGTTGCGAAATCTATCTCCATATTTCTCTGAACATTCCTGTACCCTTTTCATACTTTTCTTTCAATTTGATTTCCCACAGCAAACATACACCTCCTCCAATGTGAGTGATGGATATTTTAAACACAGTTTTTTTGGGGGACGGATAAAATAAAAATATAGTTGCATCTCAGCCATCACTGTTTAGGACTGAGGGGAAATTAACAGTAGTTTCTATATGAGAAACATAAAGCTTTTGGATACTTAGCTAAACATGATTGACATACCAGAGTACCAATAGCATTTGTGTAGTGGGCCCTTTGACGTCTCGCTGTATTTGCTACCACTCAGGTCTTGAGGTATATCTGTACGTGTGGGCTGTGCTGCAGTAGGGCACCGTTATACACCTACACCACCTCTTTTTTCAGCTCTTTTCTTTCCCTTTATTTGGTGTGTTTTTTGTCTCTTTTACACTGTCAAATGTGAGTGATGAAGAAGTGTGTGAATTTAGTTTACTGGGTTCATAGTTGCTCCTTTAGTTTAACATAACTGTGTACAAATATAACCACATCAATTTACTCTTTTTGTGGATTTGGATTCATTCCACTTAGTATGATTAAAATGCCGAGCTAAGTAAAGGTGCACTCTGTAACTTTGGAGGTTTTAGAGAAGTGAATATTTTCTTATGTATATTCTCATAACTGAATAGTACAAACTTTCCTCACAAGAACATTGGATCCCTGGTACACTGTTTGAAGTTAGAAAGCTACCACAAAAGTTACTGTTTCACTGTCGTTGCTTACAGCAGCAGGGTCCACTGTTTTGTTTACCAAACTATTCGTGTTATACGTTTGTTCAAGGTGGTTCAAAAGGTTCAAGGTGCCTCAAAATGTTTTTATTTTTAATTTAAGATGATAGAATTATTCAGTAATAAGAATTGCATGTAGAGTAAATAGGTTTCGTACACTAACTGTCGGCTCTGCAAATGTAAACAAATCCCCCTCCCTTAAAACTGCATAGTGCGCCTTTAACTATATGTGAAGTCAAGCAGCGAGAGCAGCCATTTATATAGAAAAAATTGTCTTCCTCCACTGCTGCCAATGCAACCACACTGCCAGCTGCATTGATTAGGCTGAGCACCTGTATCTGACCAGCCAACAGACCCCATGCACCTTGGCCCGCACTAGCAACATTCACTCAGCTGTCTCATCTGATCACAGCCCAACGCTCTATAATGTATTCTATAATATCACATGACTGTGCCTTTTATTTGCCTGGGGCTGAAGCTTGGCAGCAGCCGGCCCCCGAATGTAAAGGCCAAATGGGTTGAAAGGGTTTATAGGGACCCCTCGTGCATGTTTCATGAACATTTGCACCCGTGACACCTATCGAAATGATGCTGTGAAATATTCAAACATATGTTGAAATTATGTTTTTTTTTCTAAAGAAAATGGATTCTTGGCGGTGTGCAGAGCCTGTTTTAGGTTGAACCGAGGGCCCCACAACGCAGGCTGCCCCTGTTGTTAAGAGGGGTAATGGACATGTCGCCCCCCAGGAAAAAATGCAGACTGCTTGGGTCACCATGCCCTTCAAGCACACCACACACACGTCAACAAGGTGACAGGAACATGCAAAAAAGCAAGCAGACACCATGGCAACTGAGTGTGTGTGTGTGTGTGTGTGTGTGTGTGTGTGTGTGTGTGTGTGTGTGTGTGTGTGTGTGTGTGTGTGTGTGTGTGTGTGTGTGTGTGTGTGTGTGTGTGTGTGTGTGTGTGTGTGTGTGTGTGTGTGTGTGCGTGTATTGATCCAACGTTTATTTTTTTTCTAAACTGTATTATTGACCTTAATGTTGTTTCTAACACCTAATCTGTTCAAGCTGAGGTGTAATTTTATAAAGAATTTAGAAAAACACTTGTTAGTTTCACTTAAGAATGTGTGGGGCTGATGGAAATGTATTGCCGTGCGATACAAATGGATCGCTTTCATAAATGTAGCATTGAGGGAGCCAAATATAGTAAGTGTTCCAGTAACTGTATGATGCCCACACCCATACCTACACACACACACACACACACACACACACACAAACAAACATACGACAAACACTTTTCACATATACAGACGCTCATGCACTAACACTCGCTATTGATCTGCAGCTTAGCTCATGCCAGCAGGTAGTCAAACCCACTGGTTATTCTGAGGAATTGCTTTCAGTAGCTCTATCCCCAAACACACACAGACACACACACACATACACACACACACACACACACACACACACACACACACACACACACACACACACACACACACACACACAACAAACACTACATGATTGTTTCCAGTGTTTAAATCTACACAATTTGTGCACAACCGACTCTTAAGACACCATCACCTCCTCTTCACAGATCAAGGGCTGAGTTTGTCGATACCACGCACGCACACACACACACACACACACACACACACACACTTGCAGTCTTATAACTGAACCATGTTTAATGCCTTGAGAGTCTCAAGTTGAATACTATAGCATAGTTAGAACAAAATCCTTTATCGTCCTGTCCTCTCATCCCTCTCCTTCCTCCTCTAAATATTGCTTTTCTTCCATCTCAGTCATAGTCATGCTTTTTGGATTCTCTTTACAGCCGATAACACAGTTTGGACTGTAAAGGATAAGGGATTAAAGCATTGTGTATATGTGTGTGTGTGTGTGAGTATGTATGCATGACTCGTTGCGTCCTTGTGTGCATGGGCACGTCATGTTTGTTGTGATCCCGGCCACTGCCTATATATATCGCCGTGTCCCCTTTTTTTTTTTGTACGAGGAACACAAAGTTCAGTTTGTAAAAACCAAACGCTTGGTACAATGAAATGTTTCTCATTAAAGTCAATCAGCCAGTAGACAACAAAAGAACCTTTCATTGAAGAATACGAAGTGAAAATAAAAAACAGGGCGCCCGCTTTTAGCTGGCATTGCTCTACCTCGCAATATGTTATGTGTGCGGCTTCCTCCTCCTCCTTTCCCAAAATCGGCCCCTCTTGTTTGAAACGGATCGAATTAAGACGTTCAAGGATTTTTTTTTCTTTTTTGCCCCTTCCCGCTCCTCTGAAAGGTCATAAGTCTAATGTAATTATAGCACATAACTGTGGTAAGGGAAACACATGCCAGGGGATGATATGAACATACAAGCTGTAAACTGCAACTTTCTCTTCACTAAGCAAGAATGTTGCCTGTTTTTTTTTTTATGACTGAATCAATATCTTTAACTAAGGCTTGTAAAGCAGCCCTGTTAGAGACTTTTTATTTAGGCTTACCTCTGCCTGACCTCCTCATACTCCGCCTTGATTTGCCCCTGAATGAGAACAGCATGAAAATGCCTTGCATAAGAATTTGGGAGGCATTACGCACTCTATTCATATCAAATTGCCCCGGCCGGCGTTGGTGGAATTTTATAAGGACGTTTTATTAAATTTATCGTGATGTATGTAGTGTTTCTTGATATGATTGTGCTCCAAACGAGTCTGAACGGATGCTCTTCCCCCCCCACCGCCCCCCACCCTTTCACATTTTGAAACCATTCAAAACATATGAGATGTCATTTAAAATATTAAAACCATGTCAGGCGTTGGAGATTTACTAAATGTTGGCATGAAAGGCAAAATACATGTAAAACTGATTAAAAAAAAGCATGTGTTTTTAAAATGAAATGACGAGTCGCATGCAGTTTTGTAGTCCTATGTTAAAGGTCTATCAAAACATTCTAAAGTTAATATAACTGTGGGGGCAAACCGAGGGGGAAGGTAAAGACATACACATTTTTAAAAAAAGAGAAAAAGATCCAGTAGGCGTCGGTGTCAGAAAGAAAAAAATAAAGATGGAAAGAAGAAAGAGAGAAAGAGAGAGAGAGAGAGAGAGAGAGAGAGGAGCCCACATAGGTTGTGGGATAAGGTTCTCCTCCCTATGGAATTAAATTATTTTCAAATATAGCTTATGCGTTTCACATGGCCTGAATCAGCCTACCTCTGCCTCTCTGTGGGAGGCTCCCAAATGGGCCCATGCAGCATGCGAGGTGAGGGTCATGTGACCAAACCAGCTAGACCAGTAGCTAAGCTAATATGCTAGGCTTCTGTCTACCAGTTGACCACTAATTAACCATGTGCAATATCGTACGTTATACTGTATATTTTCTATATTTGTTTCACTCCTTATCATCGCTTTGTAGATGTTAAAAATGTTTTGCACCATTTGAATCATAATTTGTAATAACTAAATGAAGCGTGTTTTTCACTTTGCAGGCAGGCAGAGTTTTAACAGAGCAGTTGCCCTTCATTACCACACTCTACAGTACAAGCAGCAGACAAGCTGGCACGTCTTCCGAAAAACTAAAAACTGTCTGGCTCTAAAGGGTCATATGATCCTTTGCCTCGCAGGTCGTATCAGTGCATCAACAGCATGAGGCTGGGCACGCGCAGAGGAGAGCCGCTCAATGTCTACAGTGTCAGCAAGACACAAACTATAAAAAAAAAATCCAAGAAAAACCGTGCCATACATACTGTATACTGGCATAAAGAAAGCTAAAACTACAGCACTTTGCTTCTCTGTCTCTTTCCCTCATTCTCTCCTTCACTCTGTCACAGCTTTCCCTCTCCACTTCTGTGCTCAGCCATCACACATTCGGCCAAACAACTTTGACAGACAGAGTATTGTAATATATGCTATTTTCTACATTTATCCAAGAAACAGCATGCTTACAGCAGCAGGGTCCACTGTTTTGTTTACCAAACTATTCTCGTCTTACGTTTGTTCAAGGTGGTTCAAAAGGTTCAAGGTGCCTCAAAAATTTTTATTTTAAGATGATAGAATTATTCAGTAATAAGAATTACATGTAGAGTAAATAGGTTTCGTACACTAACTGTCGGCTCTGCAAATGTAAACAAATCCCCCTCCCTTAAAACTGCATAGTGCGCCTTTAACTATATATGTGAAGTCATGTAGCAAGAGCAGCCATTTATGTAGAAAAAACAGTCTTCCTCCACTGCTGCCAATGCAACCACACTGCCAGCTGCATTGATTAGGCTGAGCACCTGTATCTGACCAGCCAACAGACCCCATGCACCTTGGCCCGCACTCGCAGCATTCATTTGACAGACAGAGTATTGTAATATATGCTATTTTCTCCATTTATCCGAGAAACAGGAGAAATTATTTTTTTTGTTCACCTATAATACATGTATTTAAAAACCTGTCAGATTGTAATTCCGGTACTGTATACCACTAATAATTGTGCATACACCCCTTTATTTGTTTTGCTCTACTGGACTTAGTGTTACCTAGTGTGTAAATGAGTACTTTTGTGTCTTGAGATCCCGGTCTGATCTTTTTTGCCCGGCAAGCTCGCTCCATAATTCTTTTTTGCCCTGCCGAGACAAAAATTAAAAACAAAAATGGCAAAAAGGAAAGCAAAATAATTATAATAATCAACCCATTGACAAAGCAACAAAGAAACAGGTGTGTGTGTGTGTGTGTGTGTGTGTGTGTGTGTGTGTGTGTGTGTGTGTGTGTGTGTGTGTGTGTGTGTGTGTGTGTGTGTGTGTGTGTGTGTGTGTGTGTGTGTGTGTGTGTGTGTGTGTGTGTGTGTGTGTGTGTGTGTGTGTGTGTGTGTTAGTAGGAGGAGGATGGAGGTGGCAGTGTGAGCAAGCTCTTGCTCTGCTATTTGCTCGACTGGTAATCAGCCAAACACGCTACAAGTCTCCTGCTATGATTTCCCCCCCTGGTGTTTCTCCAGTCTGAGCGCTTGTGAGTAAGTTAGTGTTTCTTTATGCCACCATATGCATGAATTTATATACTAAATACTATATATAGTAAATATACTGTATCATATATGTCTGCTCATGTGTGCTCATAGACTGGACCTATGTCTGCGTGTGAGTGTACTGTATGTCCATATGTATGTGTATGTGTATGTGTGTGTTTCCTGTGCCTTCCCCCTGCTGAGGGCTATACCCTGACTTAGGTTTACAGCTTGTGTGGTGTGTGTGTGTGTGTGTGTGTGTGTGTGCGTGTGTGTGTGTGTGTGTGTGTGTGTGTGTGTGTGTGTGTGTGTGTGTGTGTGTTTGCAGTCCCATGGTTGTATTCGCCGGATGGGAATACAACTCCTCGGACATTTAATCTAGGGAGAATTTCACGCTAGTTACTGCTTGTCATCAAACGTTTCTAGCGTAAAATACTGCGGCAATCTTTTATTGGCGGATGTTCGGGGGACGAAATTCACTGTCAGACCCCTGAGTGCCCCCCTGCCCTCCAGATGGACTGAGTGTGTGTGTGTGTGTGTGTGTGTGTGTGTGTGTGTGTGTGTGTGTGTGTGTGTGTGTGTGTGTGTGTGTGTGTGTGTGTGTGTGTGTGTGTGTGTGTGTGTGTGTGTGTGTGTGTGTGTGTGTGTGTGTGTGTGTGTGTGTGATGTGTGTTTTGATGCTTTTCACTTGATACAAATTAATGTAAATCTAAATTGTTTAGGTGTGTATGTTTTAAGAGTTGTCAGTGCAAAATCCAACTTTAGAATACAGAGATAGAGGTACATGAAAGCCTCTTTTCTGCACACAAACACACACACTCAACGACACACACTCAAAGACACACACACACACACACACACACACACACACACACACACACACACACACATCTGATCCCAAGTTTATGGGGAAGACCGATCCAGTACATCTACAGTCGTATGTGTTCACTTAGCAAGGCACAGCTGCTAGCACCATTACTATGATTTCCTGCATGCGTATGTCTCCCTGTCTATCTGCTCGCTGCGCAAACACACACACACACACACACACACTCCCACACATCTGAGGGCCCGATCCAAATGGATTTTAGCAGGACACATATTTTACACCAGCCGGAGTCGCTCTGATGTTCAGGTGCTTCACTGTAAAATGTGACCCAGGTTGTCTACTAATGCATATCACAGCCTGAAAAAAAAAGTGAGGCATTCCCTCCACCCCTTCAAAAAAACACAAAGGAAGGAACTCATAAACTTAACTTTAAACGTCTGAGGGAATAGCCTTTTCTGTGTCTCTAGATTAAAAGCTTTCGGGGTTTTAAGCGGGGCAGTGAAAAAACAAAGGACACATTTGTTTAATAGAATAATCCCTGCCGTCCTTTAAGACGACTCCAAAGCTTTCAAATTTGAGCCTTAATGTTTCGACAAGCTGTTCAATCAGTTGTTTTTTGAGGACATCGCAAATGGCAGGCTGTCTCTGAAATACGTTTGCTTGTTTTACCTGACCCACTTTTCGCTCCACCGTGTGTGTGTGTGTGTGTGTGTGTGTGTGTGTGTGTGTGTGTGTGTGTGTGTGTGTGTGTGTGTGTGTGTGTGTGTGTGTGTGTGTGTGTGTGTGTGTGTGTGTGTGTGTGTGTGTGTGTGTGTGTGTGTGTGTGTGTTTATGTGTGCGTGCACGCGCTGTCCCTCTTTGCTCGGAAGGTTGTAAATGTAATCTTAGACACATGTTACTTGGGCTGATGTTTTTCAGATTGATGTCAGTTGCGATTAGCATATCTCCTGCCAAGACACAGGAGTGCTCTTTAGAGCCTGGCCCTCATGCACGCTCGCTCACGCACGCTTGCTCGCTCACGCACACACACACACACACACACACACACACACACACACACACATGCACCAACACAAAACGTTGGGTAAACAGAGCTCAGCTGCCATTTTGAATGATTGCACAATGATTATTTGATGCAGTGATTTATTTTGAACGCAGTCTTGTAAATAAACTGAGGCAGGAAAGGATGAGAAATCTGACTGACAAGCTCTAAAAACCAAATTCTACCCAAAGACAGTCTCCAGACACTGCTCTCCCGGCAAGATATTATTACGTTTCTGGACCCCCCTAGAAAAGACATATTTTAACGCTAGCCCAACTTTAATGTCACCCCGGCTGTCTCTTCAAAATGCCGTCTGCGGAGAGTAGCAGCCATGTAAATGCAGCTGTGACCAACACACTCCACGCCGCAAACTGTTTCATTTGCACTCATCTCGGGAATGGAGAATTCCTCCTCCAATGTAAGACAGCGTGGGGGAAACTGTGCAAAAACGAATTTCTCGCCATCTCCGTAAAAACAGGGAACGATATATATAAGGATTCACAACAAACCCTTCAGACAATGAAAGAGGAGGGGGTCTTATATTTTTTTTGCTTCTCTCTCTCTCTCTCTCTCTCTCCCCTATTTCCCCTGTTTCTCTCCACACCTCCCTGACCCTGCTTCCCCTCAACCTGGCCAGCACAGTGAGGGAGTAAATGTTAGCTTCAACAGTAGGTAGTGGTGGGGGGAGAGGGGATTGGAAAGAGAGAGAGAGACCGAAAGAAAAGTCTGATAAAAGTAGTTAAAAGAGGGAGAAAATGGGGAGGGGGAGGGGGAGGGGTTGGGGTTAGGGTTAGGGGGGAGGCAAAGAAATAACAGGAGAGTGACTGATCAAATATCCAGCGACAGAACGAGATAGGAAGACAGATGCAGAGAGGGGAAGGGGGGAGAGAGAGGAGGGGGGGGGGAGAAGATGAGAATATATATGCGGTGGCTACTGTTGTGAGACAAGGCAGGTTGCTGTCACTTTAAAAATGACTGTAATAAAAGTGACCGTCGGAAGATGGATCTGGTGATTTTGGCTTGCTAATCAGTCATCTGTGAAGAGGACCACAGCCCAGATTCAGCGGCCGCCTGACACCCCCTTTTGATTGATGCCTGCGCCCCGATAAAAAAAAAAGGCCCATTAACTGTCCTCCTATTAAACTGGGTGAAATGGCAAAAAAGAATAGTCCATTCTCCCGCTCTGCTCTTTCCTTTTCAATTCTATATCCTTTGATGTTCTTCTGCCATTGTTTTCTTATCAGTTGCTACTCTCTTCCTACACGCGGTTAAGGTGCTCTGTTCTTCTTTAGAGTTATTATTGAAATATTGGAGGAGATGTTAATCGGCGTGGCCTACTTGTGTGTTCTTTTTTTTTCGTTCTTTTCTTGCCGGTGTGCACTTATATGTGTTTTGAGTACGGTCCTCAGACTCCAATCGATAGATCAATAAGTGGGCCCAACACACACACACACACACACACAATAGTCAATGCTTCAGCTGGGGTACAAATTCCTGTTAAGTATGCAAACTAGCCGGCCTATTCGGTGGTGTCAAAAAGTGTGTGACTCCAAGCCTTCTTTTAGCCTCGTGACATGCGTCAGGAAAGAAAATAAAAAAATAATAATATAATGACCCTGCAGCTGAATCTAATATCTCCTCATCTCTCTCCTTCTCTCTCTCTCTCTCTCTCTCTCTCTCTCTCTCTCTCTCTCTCTCTCTCTCTCTCTCTCTCTCTCTCTCTTTGACACACGCACACACACACACACACACACACACACACGTACACACACACACACACACACACACGTACACAAAGATTGCCTGCAATAATAATAACCCCACAGACGACAGCTTCAGCCCCCTCCCTCCCTCCCTCCCATCCCCTCATTCCCACCTCACCCCCCCACCCACATACAATCAAACAAAGCCTCTCTCTTACCTTGCGCATGACCAATCCTTCCATCTCTCTCTCTCTCTCCCTCTTTTTTTTATTTTAGCCTTCCACCATTATACCTCTATGCATGCTCTTCCCCTCCATGTTAAAACCCAACCACACCTAACAGCAACACCTTGCGCTCTCTCCCCGAAACCATCCCACAGCCCTACAGCATGCCACTCGCACCCCCCAATAAATACAACCCTGGTCTGCCGTTTTTCCCATCTATCCCCTTTTCTCTCTCTCCCTCTTTCTCTCGCTCTCTCTCTCCCTCTCTCTCCTTCCCCCCCCCCCCCACCCCACCCCCCATTCGCTCCTGGCTGGTGCTGGTGAAATATCAGGGCAAACGGATTCCAGCTTTTTTCTCTGGCTCAGAGGGGTTGTTCTGTGCGATTTGGCCCTGGGGTGCATTTCAGCGCTTCTGATGTGAGAGAGGGGGCGAGAGAGACAGAGAGGGAGAGAGAGAGTGAGAGGGCAATGGAGAGAAAGAGAAGTGTATCTGAGAGAGAGAGAGAGAGAAAGGAGACACTGCTAGGGTTTATCCTTTCTTTTGCAAAGAGGCAGTCAGCGGTTTTCAAAAAAAAAAAATAACAGGCTATTGACCGGCGTTGAACTAGCAACTCGAGGTGTGAATGCTTCTTGGTGGCTTTACAGAGGCCTTGAGGTGATCTCCATATCATAATCAGGACAATCCACCTCCATGACAGGTGCGCGGCCATCTTGGAATCTCTCTCTCCGTCTCCGAGCCAGTGGACTTGAAACGGCGTGTCTGTGTATATGCTGAAAAAGATGAATGACACACACACAGCCCAGCAGATTTATTGCTTTAAATATGAAACAAATGGCATCGTCTCGTATTTCTATTCTACTTGTTCTGGCTGGATTGCTGAAGGCCATTGTCCCCTCCCATACAAAGAAAATAACATAGGCTTAAAAAAATCTACCTGGATTTTTTTTTATTTCAGTCTCTAAAATGAAGGATTCATTCCTATGGTGGATCACAAAGATTGCATTATTCGTCTGAACAAACTGAATACAAATATTTGAGTTTCCTTTAAATCCTTCTTTCAATGTGTATCCACTTTAACAATTAAGTAAAAATGTGTCTGTTTTTTTTTTTCAAAATGCTTTTTGATTTTTTTTCAAAGCACATCATTTTGCAGCAGAATTATTTTTGCGAATTTCCACAGCCAATTTGTGTTTTCTTTTTTAATGTGGTCATACACGTGTGCAGTTTGCATAACTTCAGGCATGCTTGTAAATATATATGTGTGTGTGTGTTTATGTGTTTCCTAATCTGGCATCTCACTGTGGGCCATTCTAAAAGGATTTGTCATTCTCAGCTCAGTTGGGCTGATTGTGAATTAAATTTATTTTTAGGCACCTTTTTTCCGTCCCTTTGTGAACCCAGTAAGAATTGAGGTCAGGACAAATAGACACACACACACACACACACACACACACACACACACACACATGCACAAATGTACACACCATCTCAGAGAAAGACACATAGCTTTCAGAACAAATCACTGTTGAACTACCCTGTGTGGAATGATTCTGACATTTTGTTTGGGAGAAATAGCATTTAATTGAAGGGAGGGGCGATACGGATGGCAGTTATGCAACCAAGGGAAAATGTCTACATTTCAACCCAAATTGAAAACATAACAGAGTTTGTGTGTGTGTGTGTGTGTGTGTGTGTGTGTGTGTGTGTGTGTGTTTGTGTGTGTGTGTGTGTGTGTTGAAGGGTTCCTTTCACCATTTCACTGTTATCCGCAGTTCACTTGCTTGTTTGATTGTGAATTAGCTCAATTTATGTGGCTTATTCTATAAAAAAATGTGTCTTTTCTTTATAATAAACAGTATTCTTTCTCTCTTTGCAATCTCTCTTTGTAATGTATCTATCAATCAATCAATCTATTTATCATCTATCTATATCTCTCCACTATATATATTATAATGAAAGTGCACAGCACACATATTTCCACATATTAACTTTGCTCTTTAATTTTTAATCTTTTAATTTTGGAATATTTTTTTAATCTAACGAGCAGTTAATGATGGAAATTTAAATTAATTCATACATATTTTTAATATATAAGAACAGGAAAGATTACATCATTTGAATAATTAATTAAAGTTCGACAAGCTTTTGGTATAATTTTTGGCCCTCCTGTTAATTGTTGTTTCTGTTATCATCTATTATAATGTCAAACCATTTTGATCTGCATATGGGGAAATGATTGTATATTTTGCTCTAGACACAGTGAGGTCATAGGTCAGACAGACACTCACCCTGGAATATGGCGTCTGGAGATGGGATGGTCTCTGTGTTTTGCTCAATGACACTTCGGCATGGTATGGTGCTTGCAGAATCGGCTGCTTGAACTCAGGTCATGTGGTTTAGTGATGGTCACTAGAAAGGGAGGTTGGAGAGCCCTCATAAGGACTCCTCTAATGTAGTGAGCGAGCCAACAAGCATATTTCAGGGTCACTGCACACCTCAAAAAATGACGCCTCTCTCTCTCCCCCTCTCTCTATATCTATCTCTCCTTTCTTTCTTCTCTCTTTCGCTCCAAGCGTTGCCAATTTGTCTGGGCCGCATCCGCTAATCCGTGCGCATTTACGCATTGGTCATTGCGCCTCCGGTTGACTTGGTTGGCTTGATAGATGATGGCGTCCAGGCAGGAGACTGACTGACTGACTGTACAAGCTCACAGCTGACAACAGTGTTGGGTGGTAACTGTTTGCTCCATAGCGTGCTGCCACACACAGAAAAACGGTGGTGAAAATAATATCCATGTGTGCATTATTTTATTGTGTAAAATATGAAAATGACTAATTAATTAGCCTCAACATTATTGTTTTTAGCCTATGGAATTTTGTGAATAAAAACAGAATTTCATATAATTATTTAAGTAGAACATTAGGAATCGAAATCATTTAAAATGATTAAAATACACATAAGTATTGCGGGAACATGCAGGCGAAATCCAGGAAAAAATGTATTCCGCAGCAGCAGAGGTGTCACAAATATGGATCTGCTGCCAAGGAGTAGTGGACTACTGTTGTATTTCTTGTAAGTCATGGGTAGCATTACTTTTTTTTAGTAAAGCTCCCAGCACCAGGCTGCGAGACGGTTTTTTCTTTTCTTTTCTCCCCCTCGGGATGTCGAGATGTCAATCTGTTGCTATAGAACTGACTTCTCGGTACTGACCGGGTTATTTGCCGTGTTGGGATGGCCCACTGAGTGTCAGGGTGAAGGGGGGTGGATGGAAGGATGGATGGATGATGGGGTGGGGAAGGTGGAGGGGTGACAGTCCCCCAGGAGAGAGAGAGTGGGGGGGCTATACTGAAAAAGGACCTCTCGGACCACTAAATTGACATGTTCAAGCTCCTGGGGTTGTCATGAAGAAAGCGCTTTAATAAGCCATGTGACAACATACAATAAAGCGGTCTCTCTTTCACGAGGCCATTAAATTGCAGGCCATCCGTTAGATTTCAAACGTCCTTTTTATTGCTTTAATTTGACTCACATTTTATTGTAATCATTTATTTCAGCGCAGTGTGTACAATCACATATTGTTATTTGTATTGTTTCCCCGCAATTTGGCCATTTTGTCATAATATATTATAATATGTTATGACAGTAACATCGAGGATTTTATCAATGTAGCATATTACATGTATTTATTTAATGTATTGCTGCAGTTTGAATATTCAAATTGTAGGTATATTATTAATTAAGAGTCATTCGCGTTATTTCGATGAGGATTTGTACTGCTGTCGACTCATTTCCTTTTTTTCCAATACGGTGCATACAGGTGCTATTGTTCCCATCCGCGGCAGCTTTACAGGTCTATAAGTGTGTGTGGATCTGAGTGATAATCAATAGTATTTGGCGTTGAACGGGGCTGGAGGCGGGTATGTGTGTGTTGCTGGGACATTGCGGGGAGGCCGTTTAGTTTTTTGGGGGGCTTTTTCTTTTATTCCTCTGTCCATATATGGAGGACACTCACTAGACGCGTGTCTATTAAAGAGGGATCAACAATGGAAAAGATCGGAGGAGCAAAGGGCCAAGTGGGAGGAGGGCAGCAGGGCGAGGTGAGATTGAATGGAAACAGCAGAGCGCGCGTGTGTGTGTCTGTGTCTGTGTGTCTGCGTGCGTGCGTGTCTGCTTGTGTGTCTACGTTCACTTTTATAGTGTTGGATTTCCTCTCGCGACCGAAATGTGGGCGACAACGTCTGCCAAGTCACCCTTCCTCTCCTCCTCCTCTTCCTTGTGTCTGCTCTTCTTCTTCTTCCACTCCTCCTTTCTTGCTCGCCACAAGCCCTTGTTCTTTCCTCGGGAGCAGCAGTAGTAGTATCACGACAGTCCCTCCCTGCCCCGCCTGCATTCTGGGTAAAGCCTTTACAGTCAGGGGCCATCGATTGCTCTTATCAAATAAACAGAGTGGCACCAGCGGCTGCATGGACCTACCACCACCTCCACACCCCATCATCCTAATCTCCAGCCTCCCTCCCTCCCATCCCCAATTCCACCCCACCTCTTCCCCTTTGCTCGAGAGCCTCAGCAGCTGTGGTCCCATGTAAATTTTACATGACTGGCACCTCCTTATTTAACCCCTCTCTCCGCCTGTCCCCATTCCCTTGTCTCTCCCCCCCCCCCCCCCCTTTCATATCATGTTGCATATTAATGCACAGTTTATGCAATAGCTCATCTGACAGTGCGCACCGGCTATCATGCCCATGCATTTTTTTTTCTCTCTCTCTCTCTGTGAATTTGCATAGCTGATTATGGTGCCCGAAGTGCTTGATTGTTGCTCGGGTATATGGTTATGTGATGCTGAAATGTGATAGTTGGTGTGTAGACTAAAGGGGGGTTTGGAGGGGTGGTGTGCTGAAACGGTTCCCCTTGACCCTTGAAATGCAACGTAATCCCGTGTGGCCCCGTTTGATTAGGGCATTTTCCTGTCTAATTGTTGTCATCAGGACTTGCACTATCATTGCGCATCTGGAAGCACTTTGACATCCAAGTCAGTGGCTCTTTCCTTTTAAAAGTGGGGGTTCATGAATCCCTCAGAAAAAGGCTCCGCAAAGGCCATGCAGGGGGTCCCCCACGGCAAAAACGAATGAATTGTTTAATTGTCTACTGTGATTTAATTTACCTGAAATTATTCCAATTAGAGGAACACGTGTCCGAACAAAGGGTTTACTTGTATCGTATTGTATGTAGTGGCACACTTACAGCAGGGTTTACAATGCGATACTAAATCAATATAACAAGAACAAAAAGCCAAACTGGGAGTCCCAGGGACAGAATCCAATTAAATGGGGACCCTTGGCATAAGGTGTGTCCATTTGGGGGTCCTTGACATGAAAATGTTGGAGAAGCCTTGATCTAAGTGACTGAGGCAAAGGGCTGCATTGACAGTCTTTGTTTCTTTTTTTCTTTTCTCTGTTTCTTCCTATCTCTCTCTTTCTCTCTCCCCCCCCCTCTCTCTATTTCTCTGTCTCTCTCCCTCTCGCTTTAAAAGGGAGCGGAAGAGTGGGCTGATACCGGTCTCATGTTGCGTATGGATTTTCGTTTATATAATCGATTGAAATGTCCCAATACATCGATTCTGGGTTCAGTGTTTTACAAACAAGCGTTTATGGGTCTCGATTATATGTTAGGGGTGATTCCAGTGTGACACCGATGCGCAAAGGAGTCGGGGGTGGTTGATTTTTAAGCATATGATTTAAATAAATAACAAATAAATATATATTGTTTCATGAATTAAAAAATATATATCAAAACTGACTCGGGATGGGGAATGGCAAATAAGAAGGAAAACAGGGTGAAAAAGAGATAATATTGTGCTGCCTCTCTCCTTAATCAAATAAAGTGGTGTAAAAAAAATACACACACACATACACAGAATCGCACACACACACACAAAAGCATTTCCTTCCCTCAGAATTTCTCCTTGAATTATATGCCATCACTAGTGTGTGTGATTGCGGAATATTAAATTAAAGTGGGATAAGTCCGCACCGAGGCGGGCTGCGTCCAATCCGCAACTCATTTCCCCTGTTGTAGCACCGCATCACTGCGCTCCTCTCTTTTCAATGACAATGTGCCAAATCTGGGCATTTTGAAAAACACTTTCCATATGCTATTATCGGATCGCTACTGAGCAAGAGAAAGACAGAAAGGAAGAAAAACGGAATGTTTTATACCAAAGGTACCGAGAGTCTGCATTTTTATTTATCTTCACTTTCAATGGCTTATTGTACTTTATGCTTTTTTTGTCGGATTTAAAAGAAGAGGTAAGGAAAAAAAAGCTAAATTTGAAGTTTTATTACGCTTGCATATTTATGGAGCGTTGTTGGATGGCTTTAGGGGCTGAGTGTGAAAACGTCGAGAGAGTTTATGTCGAGCTTTTGTGGGCAAAAAACTTGATTCTGTTTCACTGTTTTTACTAGGTTTTTCTTATTTATTGACAAACACGAGGTTGTGTTGCCCACATCTCGGTGAGAGTGTTTCGTCAGCAAACACGTTGAAGAAACAATTTTCTGAATACAATAATTTCTCTGAAAATAATTTGGTCTCTTTTTGTTCAGTTGATTTGCAATTAAGTGACTTTGCAGCTTTTTGCTTCTTAATTAAACACAGACGACAGCTTATACAAGATACTTCACATTCAGAGGACTGCTGTGTGTCAGAGATTTTATATTTTATTGTGATCAAAACACCGTTTAAAATTATTGCAGGTATTTTGAAAGAAATGGCTATTTTCAAGTGCATTCTATTTTTTTACGGAGTGATTGGCAAAATATCTTCTATTGGGTGTCATGCGTTGAAAGAGTTCCACTTAACTTCTTATTGTGTGTTTTGTGGGCCCTTTGTGAAGCTTGTTTGTGCGTGGGCTTCTTAGCTGGACGAGAGTTGGTCAGTGTGGCGGCAGGTTGCGGGTCAGAGCTGTGGGATTTTCGCTTGTTTTTGTGTGTGTGTGTCCTGAGGAGGCAGAAGGGGTCAGCCATGCAACCCCACGAGGGCGCCGACGCATAGGACAAACGTCTGTGTGCACATCCAGAAAAAGCTCAGACCAGGCGACCAGGTTTTTTTCAATTGAAAGAATATATGTTTTTTTTTTATTACAAGAGATAACAACAATCCGGGTTTTACTCTTGACTTCAGACAATATTTTGATGAACCAACATTGGTGTCATCCAATGGCTTCTCCATTAGTGTGTCAAGCCTTTATGGAAATATCTGGACGACTTATTGATCTGCTGAAGTGGCATATACGATCACTATGAGTGTCCATTGACTCGCAACATGTCAGTAGAAGCGTCCGAGAGTAAACAAAAAAATCAACAAACATAATGCCTTTAATGTTTGACAATTATGCAGCATGCAATTTAAAGTGTTTACTATCAGTTATAGCCTATCCTGGCCTGTGTTTCCGGTGATGCCACAACGACATTTCTTAGGCATTTATTTTGCTTTTGAACAACACACACACACACACACACACACACACACACACACACACACACACACTCGCAGTCTCGCGCACGCACGCACAGAGACAGTCAGACACACACACACACACACACACACACACACACACACACACACACACACACGACAGGAGGCACACACGGACACCAGACCTTAGTTCACAGATAAAAATCTGTAATTAATTGAGGATGCTGCTGATATGGAAATTGGGGGGCGAAATATTAGTTAACGCGGCCTATTGTCAAGCGGTTCCCCCGGAGAAAGAGCATCGTCTGCAGGGAGAGAGGGAGGGTGGAGACCGGGGGGGATTTAACAAAACGCAGGAGGTTAAGATAAGCGGTGGAGCCTGTATCAGTTCTCTAAATCCGCTTTATACTTTCTCTTTTTTTCTCAGTAGAAAACAAATAAAAATGAAAATGTCAACAGCGCGCAAAAATAAGCCTAATATAACAAGTCCTCTCTCCTCTCACAGAAATAGAGATGCTGGTATGAATTAAAAAAGGAGAAAAATCACGCTGCTTTAGCCTATGTCTGGCAAAAGTCTTCCGTTTAGGTGTCTATAAGAAATATAGGTCCGCTCCACCGTGCAGCTTTTTGGGAAGCTCGACGTAAGCTAGATACGGCCCCGGTGGACTTTAATTATTGCGCGTCCTTGCTGCAGCAGCGGCGGGTAGACTGGATACTCCAAGCCTTCTGTGAGCGTCGCCTCCGAAGGCTTGACAGGCTAGAGAAGCCCCCCTGGAGGACGGGGAGGCAGCTGCAGCAGTAGCGGTGGCAGCAGCATGAAGCCTCGGATCCGGGTTTAAAAAAAAAGTGACGCCTCTCGTTCCTCACCTCGGACCCACACGCCCCCTCCACCCCCCACCCCCCTCTGTCACAGACCCCTCTGTAAACCCCGAATAAACAGCCTCGCCTCGGGTCGGGTTGGGTCGGGTCGGGTCGGGCTCGGATCTCTTGGCTTCCTAAAGGATCCAGTTGGTATGGTTGCAGCAGCAGTCCCACTCAATAGTGGATGCGAAGTAGACCTAGCAGTAGTAGTTCACTTGCCAGCAGCAGCAGCCTTATCATCACATCCCAAGCCCCGGCTCATGCAGTTCAATTCACCCCCAGCTTCGATTTTTTTTTCTTCCCATGAAGGCGAACAAGATCTCTTGATTTTCTCCCCCGATTGAGACTGTGTAAAGTCACTTCCTCGTGCCCAAAAGCCACTATTAAGAAACATTGTGGTGGTGGGGGGGGGGGAAACACACAGTAAACAGTTTGAATTGAAAAGATATAAGGGCCAACAGACCGATGCACTTTGTATGGACACTAAATGTATAAACGCCAGTGAATGGGGCTTTTGAATAGAGAGAGAGAGAGAGCGAGGGGATTTCTGTGTGTGACCCTGTATTGGATTTTTTTTTTTTTTTTGCAGTTTGGCTCTATTGAACCCACACGGGGCCTCAGCGGTCCCGAAAGGGCAGTGATGACTTTCCAACATGTGGTGGATTACTGTGATGAATCGTGGCTTTGATTGTTTGAAGCTTGAATGTTTAAATGGGAAATGTTTTGCAATAGATCAGATACAAAAACACGAGCGTTATTACAAGACAATATATAATATAAAGCTCCAAACTGTGGAGTGCAAATTACTCACATGTGTGTGAACGCGTTTTGTGCGTTTTTGCCTATAAATTCTACACTATATGTCCAGGCCCGTATTGATGTGCGGCATAGGACGGTTGTGTGGTTTTGATGCTCCTCACCGGGGTGTTTCTTTTCCTGTCTTTTAAAATACACATTTGTGATAAAAAATTAAAATAAAACCTTATTGACCAAAATGTCAGGTTTAATTATTCATTTTTCCATAAATAAGTACAAACCTCAAAGAAAGCCACGAGTGTTTTTATATTGTGACACGTCTCGGAATCCAAAGACAGTTCATCCTGCGCGTCTTACAACACATGTAATTCACCTGTAGTGCAATCGTGATCAACAAATCAAGCTGATGTAATAGCCTACACAACTGAGCATCAGAACCTCAAAGTAAACTTAGATTTGTTCAATGAAAATAAAAAATAAAAAATCGTGTTGGAGCATTCTGCACGTCAGTATGATATCAACGTATTAATATATTTTTTATTCATAGAAAGGTGACTTCTAAGTACTTGTAAGTATAAGTCCAGCCCGTTTTGTGTGCAGGAAGCAGTTGTCCATTGTTCTACATTTGATTTGGCCGAAGAGAGAAACCATACAAAAGGATTTTTTTTTTTCTGCGCGCATGAACCTATGCGGCCGCCAGGGCTCCGTGTGCGCGTCATTTGCAATGTGGAGACTGTTGATCAACTCACTAATTACACTTCTCTCCTCTCTCTCCCTCCCACTCCGTCTCTCTTTTGCTCCCTCCCTCCCTCCCTCTCTCTCTCCCACTCTCTCTCTTCCTCTCTCTCTCTCATTCGCCCTCTCTCTCTCTCTGTCTCTCTACCCATTCCCAGAGTGCATATCGGGAAATAGACACACAAAGACATGCGCACTCAACTTAATCAGCCATTTTTTTAAACAGGGCTAAAACGATAATAATTAGCAGAATAAAGACATATCGGATTTTCATTTCCTTTCCTCCGTTTCCCGCACCCCGTCCACAAGAGAAACTGCGAGGCAGCCCGTCGACACGTCGTTTCACCGCCACCGGAACCAAAATAAGGGATAGAGCTCTCTGAACGCTTGACATTTGTGGTTTTACCCCCTTTTCCCAATATAAAGTTGGAGGATTATTGTAATTTTCCCTCTTTTTCCACGTTTTGATTGTCCACTTACGCAAGCCGCTGGATGTGACTGTTTTATACACACGAGAGCAAAGAGAGCAGCGGAGGTGACGGCTTTGGAGGGGGAAGAAAGTAAGTTTTTTTTCTCCTTTCCACCTCTCCCTTTAACTTTTATTGAGTAGTTTGGGGTGTGTGTTAAATTTAGGGGGTCGGGTATCGATTATCTATCTCGCTGGTGGATCTTTGACATCGGGACTGTTTGGATAACAGGTGCTGGGTTGTTTTTTGTCCAGAATAAAGGCGGATATCGTGATGTTTGGCTACAATAAAAACCAGCGACTGACAGGCTCGGAGGCGTTCTTACGCATGTGTCCGTGGTATTACAGTAGGATACAACGTCCAGACGTTTCCTTTCGCAAAGTTTAACACGATTGTTCCCGAGAATGTATGGTGGACAGACACACTGAATAGAATAGTAAGGTAGAACGAGACGAGCTTTTCTCTGTGGCTGTGCGGTGCGGATGTGGTGTTTTTTCTAGAGTCCGATCCCTCGGACATGTCCGCTTTGAGCATGTTTCGAGACGAGGGTCCGGCTTTATTTCCCCTCAAACACTACCTCAATCTTTTCATCTCTCCACAACAACACTGTCTTTCATTTGAAAAGATCATTTGGACGCACGGAAGCGCTCGAAGACAGTTTTAACACATCGGCTTTCGTGCACCTTCCAGGCATTCAAAGCCGAAGTGACACGATCAGTCTCCCGACACGATCCCCTTTGCGTGTGTGCAGCAGCAGCCTGCTATAAGAGTTTCGCTATGAAATTATCCATGGAAACCTTTATTGTAATGATGATTACAAAAGAAATGTGCAATTGCCGAACACAGTCCAACACGCCTTTCTTTACCTGCCGCTGCACTTTCAAAGTCTGACTTTAGCGAGGCGTGGGTGGCTGCGTCGCCCAGGAGGGAGAGCGATCGTTGGGCTACTGATAGCACGGCGAGTCCCTTCAGAGCCAGCTCCCCAACTCCCCGGTCTCCTGATTTTTTTCTTAAGCAGTGGCATTCGAATAGACCAGAATGTATCCACAATCTCATAATATATTGTTAAATATTGATAGAAACATATTTAAAATACCGCCTTCCATCCGTGGTCTATAAGTTGCATTTCAACCCTTCGGTCTCCATCCGCGTCGGTGTGTTTATAATTTCCTTATACAAATGGTCCCTTTCTTAATTTGCCCTGAGATGCGGGTTGCGACATCTTCTTTAATGTGGTTGTGTATTTATTTAGAGAAGACAGGGTTCAGAAGTAGGCTAGGGGTTCTCAGGTATTTTGATGCCGATATGGCTGTGTGTGTGTGTGTGTGTGTGTGTTGTTGTAAAGGTAGGTGGATAGACTTGGCTCGGATTGGGACGCGACAGTGACAGGGGGGACATCGATCGCAGTGGAGAAAAAAAAAAAAAACATCAGGGCCAAGGGGCCAGTCAGTCTCCAACCCCGGGTATTTCGGTGTAGTGAGTGTGTGTGTGTATGTGTGGAGATAGGCTACTCTATACGCTCCAGCGGTGTAGTTTATGGTAGGCAACATTTTCACAGGACTGTCTGTAGCCTATTTACACACGGCTTTTCAGCCTGTTTTTCTATAGCCTATATGGATTTCATAGGGTGTTTATCCCCCGAAAATAGAGGCTTTTTAGAGCGTCTATTACAATTGTGTTACACTTCAAAAATGTGTGTTGGATTATTGGATGCGTAGAGGTTTTTGTACACAGAGCGTAAGCCTACTTTTGAATCAAAATACGTGATTTTTATTGTAGAATCTGAAACGGCAAACAAAAAACCGTCATCACTGCTTTAATAACCAGAATTAATCAATTGTATTGTTATTATTTAATCAAAATTATTATTATTATTATAATATGTGAAAACGTTGCTTGATATGTACATTTTAAAACTAAATTCAATAAAATTCCTTCCTGTTTTCCATCAATTAAATGTTAACTAAAATCAGATCAATTTTATAGATTGATAAACTATTAAGAATGATGTGTTATTTTTTCGGACAGTGTGTCTCTCCTCTAATAGTCAGACCATTTCATTGCATCTGCTTAAATTCCTAAATCTTTTAACAGAAATACAGCCTAGGCCTCATGACAACAAATTCAAAAACAGTGAAATTATAAGAGGAGATGATTCCTTCTAATTGCAGTGAATTTCATCAGTTAATGATGGTATTGTCTCACTCTATAATAACAGAATCTTTGGGTAATATTTCCTCTCTTGCAAATGAGGGGATATTTTGAGGGTTTATGTTTGCAGAAGCCCAGTGCTGACTTGTTTTTGTTTTTCTGTGCGGGGAGTCTTAGCACTATCAAAGGCTGGAAGTGTTATATCTCTGCATGAGTTAAGCAGCTTGTAACGTTCATTTTTACCATTATAGCTGTAGAGGGTCTGGGATACAAAAATAAATAAATATAAATATATATATAGTGTGAGAGATGGGCAGACAGCCCTGGGAGGACAATAGCTGTTGGCTTGGAAATGCTTCTTGATTATTAAAAGCTAATGCATTTTCAGCATTGCAGCCTTCATTAAGGGTGCGGATGGAGGGGTGGTGGGGGTGAGAGGGATGAGAGGGTACTGTGGGAGGAGGAGAAGATGGGAGAGGTAGAGAGAGAGGGAGAGAGAGAGAGGGGGAGACAGGGGCTGAGTCTGTCCTATAACTCCTGGGCCCAAGACACATGCAGCTAGAAGATTGGCTCGGGCCTCTCCTAGGGGTCGACAATGTGTCATTTCCACCCTGCTAGATTGCCCTCTGCCTATCTGATATTAATGTGCAAATCAATATTTCAGGGATTAAATTTCCCTTCTTCATTTTTTATGGTTTCTACCTCAATAAGTCTCCCGTCTAATAGAGGAGGCTGGATGATTTAGAAGCCTTTGCTGCAGAAAGAGAGCGGTAGAGAGAGAGAGAGGGAGAAAGAGAAAGAAATAGAGAGGAGCTTTGCAACAAGGCTATCGCTGCATTTTAATGTTCTTCGTCGTGGATGTATCCCCCCCCCCCGCTCCATAGGCCCTTTAGTAAGGAGGGCTCTATTGCTGCTTTGCACTGTAAAGACAGCCAATTTGACTAAAAAGGCAGAAAGAGAAAATATGAGTCCGGTTGAATACTTAAGACGCTGTGGTAATCCGAGTAGCAGGTATTAGCGAATGGGAGCCCCCCCCCTCTCTCTCAAAGACACACACACACACACACACACACACACACACACACACACACACACACACACACACACACACACACACACACACACACACACACACACAGAGAGGGCTACATCCCAACCTGCATTACCAGCCGTCATGCTTGAGCGAACAGTATAGCTTACTACACGGCACGCTGGACTGCTATAACAATATATTTTCTCTCTCTCTCTCTGTCTCTCTCCCTCCTCCCTTTCTCCTCCACTTTTTCTCCTTTTATTTTTTGCATAGGAGCCCGGCAATCGACATGCACCCAGTGAGATTTACTCTCCGGCGTAATAACATCTGGCGTATGTGTATGATAGAAATGAATCACTCTGACACAGTGACCTGTGTACGATTATTGGGGAAGGGAGGAGCATATTACCATAGTCATAATGCTGCATCTCATTGAGAGTCGGACTAAATGAGCTTGGACCCTTTGACTCCCCATAGACATTCATTAGGGGGACAGTGCATACACACACACACACACACACACACACACACACACACACACACACACACACACACACACACACACACACACACACACACACACACACACACGAGGCGTCTGCTGTCCACCCAATAGGTGTGTGTCTGTGCATGTGTGTGTTTATTTAATCCTCCTTCCTGTACCATCTGGTGCGTGTGTACGTGCATGTCCAGCAGCAGCCCAGTGTGAATACCCCCCCACCCACCCCATACCCCATCGTTCAGCCTTTGCAGCAGAGCAGAGTGGACTGTTTTAACATACCCTTGATAGGGAGAGTGTCAGCGAGTGAAAACACGAAAAGAGAGGGCGAAAGAGACGGAGGAAGAGGCACAAAAGAGCTCTAATTGTAGCACGACCGCTTGGCTTCCTCCCTGATTCACGGCCATTACGATGTGAAAAGCACAACCGCCTGTCCTCCATTATCAAAACGGCAGGCCTACACACACTCTCACATCCATACACGGCATACTCACTTGGGGGGAAATCATGTAGATTTTTTTGCTGTTGTGTGTCTCTTATCTGTGGCTCAAATAACTGACTATCATTATGGTAACCCTCAGCTTTGAGGAGATATCGTATCCAGCAGAAAACAGGAGTTGTTGTGGGCTTGTAACATTTACAAAGTAAGAATAGAAAACTATTCCAGCCCCGAAACCATGTACAGCACACTAAACCAGTGTTTTGCACCAGTCGTATTTCACCCTAATGTGCAAAGTTGTCTTTTTCCCAGAGTCTGTCTTTCACACTTCTTTTCCTATAAGGTTTCTTTCACGGGTGGTGTTTTATGCAACATGTATTATGCAACTCTTCAAAGCATGTAGTTTCTGATGCAAAGAGCTATCCGACTGCTGAATATTTTAGACGGATCAAGGTGTGATGTTGCCTGGGTTATGTAGGTGCGTGTCTGAGGGGGTGACAGGCTGCATATAGTGGTATAGAGTCGGGGTCTCCCGGGCTTGGCGAAAGGCCTGCAGGGGGAGAAGCTAAGAAGTCCGCAGCAGCTCAGCATTATGTCTCAAAGAGAGAGAGAGGGGGGGCTCCCTTTGTCAGCCCTGGGGCACCACCGCTAACACACACACACACACACACACACACACACACACACACACTTTCTCTCCATCACACACACACACTGAGCGAGAGGCGGAGGAGGGTTAAAGACTTGGAACGAGATCAAGCCCCTCCGTAGCTCCCGGGGAGGGTGCTTGTGAATATGCGAGTTTTAGTGTAATTAGCACTTAATTATATTAACATATGCAAATTGTCAGGCGGAGAGCTTGTACCGCCGGTGGGTATCGGGCTGAGATACAAGTGACTCTATTGTACCACCAGGGCAGCTAAAAAAGAAAAAGAATAATGGGTGTGTGTAAGGCAAGCAGCCAGAAGCCAGCCCAGCCATAGCCCAGCCATAGCCAGCCCCCCATGCTAGCACATAACCAGCTAGCTCATTTTAAGTCTCTCCGGCTGGCCGCTTTGCCAAATTTCATTAGTCGCCATGACGACCTGGCTAATTGTGCTGACTAATGTCCCCTGATCTGTCGTCCGTCGGGATGGGGTGTGCATCCTCCCCCCCCCAAAAAAAAACATGAGGGCTGGAGAGAGAGGCCCGACTGTCCAGATTAAAGGAGCGCACAATGACTCCTATTTACACATGTTCCGCTTGTACGAGCATTTGCATATTCAAAAACGCTCTCGCCATCCTTCCTTGTCTGCTCAGTGTGTGCCTGTGTGTTTGCATGTGCACTCGTGCATTGGCAAGGTTGCGCGCATGTGGCGGCAATGTGTCGGAGGGGACGACAACAAGTTCAGTTGTGTGTCGCGTGTGTGTGTGTCACATGTGTAACACACTGCCTGTCAGTGAAACGAGACTGGGACTGTGAGACTGGTATGTCGTCCTGTGTATCGACATAGCTGAGTTTGTTTTTGATTATTGTACAAGTCTGACATTCTGGCAATAAAAAAGCTCGGGCCCAAATAACAGGCACAAGGAGTTTTTTTTCCCTTCTATTTTTGCCTTTGAAACTTTCATCCCTTCTTTTCATTCCATCCAAATATCTAATTACAACACATCTTTATAGCCACCCCCTACTGAGCGGCAGGACTTTCTCTTTTGGAGGAGGGGGGAGGGTGGACAAACATTTAATTTGCTTTCCTTCCCCACTAGCCAAAAGGTGGATACTAGAGATTGGGCCCGAGTTGGTGTGCTACTAGTACTTGCATGCTAATCCTGTTTTTTGACAGGAACGTAAACTGATATAATTGCTTTTCAGAGGCAGGAACGGCGGTTTATACAAGTGTGAAAGCACGGGAAAGGGGATTAGCATTATTTTGCATAATGCTGGGCAGGCGCTGAATGGGGCATTGAACGCTTGACTGGGTGACAGAGATGAAAGAGAGATGAAATGCTCTACCCCTCTTCTCTCTCTCTCTCTCTCCCTCCCTCCAGTCCCTCTGGTCTCTGGCCGTGTGTTGCCGGTAGAGAATTGTGTTTGCTGGAGAGAGAGAGAGAGAGAGAGAGAGAGAACCCCCGGAAACACCATGCAGGCTGGTGTTTTTGGCCCCGTTTGTTTTGGGATGCCATGCCAGCAGACGCTAGCTGTCATGTGTGGCAATATGTATGATAATAGAGTGACTGTGGAGACTTGGTAAACTCCGGGCCTTCTCTAAGCCTCCATGTATATACTAAACTGCATCAACTAAAGCACTGGAGTGTGCAATTATGTAGTGGATGGAGGTGGCTCAGGTAGCATTTACAAGGGGGGCGGAGGGGGGGGGGGAAGGAAGGGAGCGGCTTTTGGTGGATCAAATCGAACTACACTCTTCTTAGGTTTTTTTTCCTTTATTGAGATGTTTGCTGAGGATTTGGTTGGGATATTGTCGGGGGGTAGAGGGAGAACTGCGGAACATCGAGGCAGGTGTGTTTTTATGTGAATGCCTGTGTGTGTGTGTCTAAGCTCTAGTGGTAGCTGAAGGAGGGAGGGAGGGAGGGGGGGGGCACGAGGGGTAGTAGTAGTGGTGACGCAGCTCAAAAATGTACCCACCGTGACTTCCACATGACCCGGCCACGACTTTTTGCCAGTAATTTATGATCAACCGTCATCGTTTGCTATTGCATCTGGCGTATGGAAATGATCCCTGGGTAGAGGGAGGGTGGGGAGGGGAAGGGAAGGGAAGGGAGGGCGCCAGGTTGGGGTATAGCAGTGAACACGAAACGCCACAAAGGCCGGTGTTGGCCTGTTTTTTTTTGGTTGTTGTCTGTCATTGGACAGGATCCTCTTTCTTTGACCTTTTGCACGCCTTTCCCCTTCGCCCCCTTTCATATGCTAATGTCTCCACCAACCCCGGACCAGAGGAGGAAACGTGCTGGAGCTGAGTGGCAGAGGACAAAGACTCCCCTCTCTCTCTCTCTCTCTCTCTCTCTCTCTCTCTCTCTCTCTCTCTCTCTCTCTCTGCCTCCTTTTCCATGCCATATTCTCCTCTTTTCTTGCCTCTTCCCCTTCTCCTCGACTTGACAGACTTTTGGGGAAGGCATGAAAGGAAGTGAGTGCTTAGCGGATAGAGGGAAAAAGGTTGGGGATAGTGTGTTGTGTATGCCCGTGACCCTGCGCCACCTGTGACGATCAAGTGTGCTGCTGGGGCAATCCTTGGTTGGGTGTGTGTGTGTGTGTGTGTGTGTGTGTGTGTGTGTGTGTGTGTGTGTGTGTGTGTGTGTGTGTGTGTGTGTGTGTGTGTGTGTGTGTGTGTGTGTGTGTGTGTGTGTGTGTGTGTGTGTGTGTGTGTGTGTGTGTGTGTGTGTGTGTGTGTGTGTGTGTGTGTGTGTAGTCTTACAGCTCAGGCCAAATGGTGATTTGATGCCTTTTCTCAGTGAAGCTATAGTCCAGTTGTCATAATCTATCTTATTTATACAGGTAAATCCCATTGAGACCGAATACTTTTTTACAAGGGAGACCTGTTTCCCTTTCCCACGTTACCATTCACACACACATTCATACACCAATAGCAGGCTAACTATCGACATTCACTCAAGGCAAAATTACGGTCATACGGAGGGGTCTGTGTGTTTCTCCCTATATTTCTTTCACCTCTTCCAAACTCTATCTTCTTACAACCAGCAAAGTACTGTCTCTGGCGGGGTAAAAGGATACTAATATAGTTACTACAAACCCCCCCCGCCCCCCTCCCCCTAACATAATACTCCAGTGCACCAGTGTTGAGCATGACGTGGTTCTAGCCAGGGCTCTTTTCAGGGCTCTGTTATGGGAAGGGGGCATGTTATCTGTAGGAAATGTAATTTTTGTCCTCATTGAAATCGTTCATTATTGAGCGCGGTTATCTAAATGTTTTTGTTGCTGTTGGTCCCGCGCCAGTCGGGATTGCGTTACCCTCTCTCTCTCTCTCTCTCTCTCTCTCTCTCTCTCTCTCTCTCTCTCTCTCTCTCTCTCTCTCTCTCTCTCTCTCTCTCTCTCATATGTCTCTGTCTGTCTCTCTCGCTCTCATCTCGCCCAGGCCTTCATCGGTCTCTTAAGGGGGGGAAAAAATAGAAAAAAGGGGGATTTTTCTTCTCCTCCTGCCTCTGTGCTCCGTCCCGTTCTCAGGCTCTCCTGCCTATTTTGCATCAGCCATCATCATCTCATACAGGATATTAGCCATGGAAAAACACGGGCCCCGGCGTATTTCATTTAGAATAATATGTTTATTCTTTTCATTTCAAAGTGGAAGAGAAGGGAAGAGGGGAGGGGGGGGGATTTGGTTAGGGGTGGGGTAAGAACAATCGGGCCGTGTGTGTTTGGAGGACTCGCTCTGTGTTTGATCTGGGCGTCCTGTGGGCCCCGGGGGTGGCTAAGATTCTCGGATTTAGGTGAAATAAAATGGGCTGTTGGGGAGAAAAAAATGAGGCCTCTCTCTCTCACTATTGTCTCACTGATTTGCTCTCTCTCTCTCTCTCCCTCTCTCTCGGTCAGTGTCTCTCTCTGACTCATGTTCTCTTGTTGTTTTTTTCTGTCTCGTCTTTCATTTGCATTTTTCTGTGGCATGGCAGTCAGTCAGGGAGGGGCAAGGACAGTGATTGGGCAATGTTGGACGCTATAGTGATAAACTCCCCTCCTTATACTGGCATTTTCTAAACTATTATTTTCTACCCATATTATACAACTATACTGGTTTTTATTTTTGTACATGGAGTTGAAGCCTCAGTTACCTTTTTTCATACTGTGACATTGGCCTGTCCTCTGCACTCCTTGATGCAGTCATAGTGAAGGACACTTGCTCAACCCCTTCAAGCCCAATGCGAGTGCCTCACAGTCCTCATCTTACATATTCAACAAAGCGTTCAGCAAGGCATGCAGGGCTTTTTTTTGTTTTAGAAAAGGGTTTGCCCCTCTTGTACTCACCAACAAAATAATTCACAGTACAAAAGGTTATATGCCACATTTTATTGATTGCTCTCAGAAGTATTTTCGTGGCTATAAAAAGCTGGTGAGGTCAAATCAAAAGCAGAATTATTTTGTTTTTCTTCCCTGAACTAGCCTACGTACCTCATCCAAAGAGAAGTTAGAAAGACAAGCTCTGATTTAAGGGGGGGGGGGGGGGGAGAAAACAAGTTGATGAATGACTAAGACTCTCCAGGTTTTGAGAAAAGATACACCACAATAGCACAAGACGTCTTGTGACAAATGATACATTCTCTTCCTTGTTTGGCCAAAGACAAAGGCGGGGGGATTGAAAGGGCAGAGAGCCCAGTCACAGGAGCATATGCATTGAAATAACTTAGGGAATAATGGAGAAATAAGTTAGAGTGATACTGTGTATATATGTGGAAATAATAACTGTAACAAAAATCTTTACAGATATAAGAGAAAAGTCATAGTGTTTTTTTGTATAAGGACATCTGTGTCAAATCAGTCTTACTTTCTCTCCCATTCATATATATATCATCTTCACATGCCTGTGTACGCATGTAGTTCTCATACGCGACATGATTGGCATGTGGTATTCCTGGTAGCAATAGCATGTGGATATCAAGGCCATTGGCAGGGGCTCGTCAGGGAATAGAAGTGGCTAATTAATTATGCATGACTGGTGGGGCTTAAACAAACAGTGTAATGAGAGATGAGACGAATTTACCAAAGAATTAAGGTCCCAGTTGCACGGAGACCTCCCCAATGATTCTATATTATTATTATTATTATTATTATTATTATTATTATTATTATTATTATTATTATTATTATTATTATTATTATTATTAAAAAAGTCACCACGTTTGGACTCATAACAGCATGAAGTCATTTATAAAATACCTACCTGGTCAGACACAATTTTTTTTATTTCTCCAGCCCATATTTTAACTACAGGGGCTAAATGGACAGTATTAGAAGAAAAAACACACAAAAAAACAAACAAAGAATATTTCCTTTTCCATTGTAGGTCTGAGTCAGATCTAGTACAGGCAAGCAAACATGAGTCTCTCTACAACTCCCCTGAGGAGACTGCAGCCAACACACCATCCCTCTCAAACCATTCTTCCCTTCTTTTCTTTTGTAAATCTGGCCTGGCACCAGCCCCATGGAATAAAATCTTTAATTATTTGCTTTTAAAAAATAAGACTGTCTCCCTCCCTTTTTTTTCCCTGTGACAGTAAAGAAGAAGAGCAGAGCAGGGTGCAGGAATGTTCTTGTATATGAAATTGTAGGTATTAACAGGGTCGGTTTTGTCAGCGGTTTTCACTGATGTATCAGCTCCCTGCCCCTAGACTAAATAAAGAGGGGAGTTTTACCGTGTTTTTTTGGTCCCCGGGCTTAGATGAGCAGATATAGGACGGGCCTTTTTGGAACGGGGAATTGTTAAAAAAGCAAAGTATGGCTGAAGACTGCACCTCTACCTCAACACAATACCTAAACAAGTGTCAAGATGTGGTGATGGATGGTCCCGGGTTCTCTTTAGCCCCTCCTTACAGCTTTTTTTTTGTAAAATGGTAAATGTACCGACAGAAATTCCATATAAAAGACATAGAGAAAAAGCTAGTCATTTTCAGGATAAATGTTATGTGTAATTTACAAAATAATATAATGCCTGTTTGAATGTGGCGGCTTTGCTTTTGCCGTAAACGTAATCTGTGTGTGTTAAAGAGAGAGCAAAAAAAAGAGAGAGAGAGAGAGAGAGAGAGAGATATTGCTGACTGTGGTCTTCAGCTGCCTTGTCATTGACCTCCACGCTCCCCTGGTTGTCACATTATACCAATGCAACACACACATACAGAGAGAAAAGAGAGCCAGAAGAAAGAGACCTTGATTTCTTTTCATGTTGATAATGTAACAGTGAGTAGTACACACACACACACACAGTGAGAAGTTTTAATTTTTTTATCATTTAATTGTTTTTAATTTTTTACATGTGAGATTTCAATACGTTAATGTGTCACTTATATCTAATGGCAGCTATTTCCTACCACGAACAAACAGTGAGGTAATGGGTCCATTTCATCTCGGTTCCCTCTCAGCGGGCCGGCCCCTGGATTTTGCGTGACATGGTGTTTATTTGATAAAGGGAATATTGTGGTGCTAATCTAAAACCATGCTAATTACATCTGACAGTTGTTTGTTTGCAGTGAAATCCAATTAAATTGTACACTTTTCAACTCCATTGCTCATACCCCCCCCCCCCCCCCGCATCCTCCTACCCCTCCCACCGTTCCCTTTCTTCCCCTCCCACGGTAACCAGAAAAAGAGCCTATGATGGCACAAATAACAACTGTGCTTTTCCTTGCGGTTTTCTGTGAGAAGAGGGCAAACTCGCAACAGCTGTCAGAAAAAAGGGGGTTTGTTTTAAAAAAAAAAAAAAGGCAAACGGCTTTGGTCTAAAGTTCATTTGGAGACCTCTCTAATTAAATAGAGAGCCAAAAAGCTTAAGTTAATTAGTAATTCCCCGGG